>NC_133336.1:12278121-12428623 GCF_042186555.1 Aquarana catesbeiana
CTGTTGAATAGTCCTCTGCGGTATCCAGGTACAGAACGAGGTTGAGAGGTCATACTGGTAGGATATTGTCTGAAAACGGATTGGGGGGTTCATATAAAGGCGCTCAAGCTTTTATTTCCCTCTACTGATTACTCAGCAAATGGTTATTTGTATTCAAAATCTACTATAGAATTATTCATGTATTTTTAGCATTAATTGCATAGAGAAGGCCGTTTTGTGTTTAAAACTGCTTCATTTTTTTCATTTTAATTTTTATTTATTTATTTATTTTAATTATAATTTTTAATTTTTTTTTAGCCTATGCATTTTTTTTTTAATTAACTATATTTTTACTCCTTACATTTATTTTTAACTAAAAATGTGTTGTTGCATGCAAAGCAATCAAAAGATTGAACATTCAACATTGAATTTCAACTGCTTTACAGACCAGTAGGCCTCAAAGGGACAAAAAGTCATAAAAAAACTATTTATTGTGTTAGAGAAGGTCACTTTGTGTTTAAAACTGCTTCATTTTTTTTTGTTTATTTATTTTATTTATATGATTTTTAATTTTTTTTTTAGCCTATGCATTTTTTTAAAATTAACAATATTTTTACTCCTTATATTTATTTTTAACTAAAAATGTGTTGTTGCATGCAAAGCAATCAAAAGGTTGAACATTCAACATTGAATCTTAACTGCTTTACAGGCCAGTAGGCCTCAAAGGGACAAAAAGTCATAAAAACACTATTTATTGTGTTAGAGAAGGTCATTTTGTGTTTAAAAATGCTTCATTTTTTTTGTTTATTTATTTATTTTATTTATATAATTTTTTTTGTGTTGTGTTTAAAACTGCTTAATTTTTTTTGTTTATTTATTTTATATAATTTACAAAAAATGTTTTCAGCCTATGCATTTTTTTTTTAAATTAACAATATTTTTACTCCTTAAATTTATTTTTAACTAAAAATGTGTTGTTGCATGCAAAGCAATCAAAAGGTTGAACATTCAACATTGAATCTTAACTGCTTTACAGGCCAGTAGGCCTCAAAGGGTCAAAAAGTCATAAAAACACTATTTATTGTGTTATATTTTGCATACGAATGCATTACATTTTTTTTTTTAACATGGATTTAAAAAAGGCATACAGGAATTCTGCATATTCATTATTCATTATTATTATTATTATTATAAAATTCATCTTAATGTCCCATACGTAGGTTTTGCTGTGCTCAAATTGGCGAACACACTTTAAAGGCAACATTGTAATTATTTTGTTGTTGTTAGCTCTTTGCCATTTGCCTTTTGGAAATGAAAGAATATGAGCTTCTCCTTTCAAAGAGCAATTTTAGATTATTGCCTTCTCCATTTTTGGCTGTTGGAGGAAGTAGTTTAAGGTTTTGATAAACCAAAGAGTCTGATTGACCCAATTTGTACTGGAACATCCCTCCTCAAATGACATTTTACTAAAGGCAAATAGGCTGTTCACTCTGCAAGAGAATTTTAATTTTGCAAGGGAACTTTCCTATTTTCCAGGAATTTTCCAGTAGTTTAAGTTTTTGATAAACCAAAGAGTTTGACTGACCCAGTTTGCATTAACAAGAGAATTAACGATTAAAAAGAGAATTTTAATTTTGCAAGGAAATTTTCCCATTTTCCAGGAATTTTCCAGTAGTTTAAGTTTTCGATAAACCAAGCTTTGCTTTCAAAAAGCAATTTTTAGAACATTTCTTTCTTCTTTTTCGGCTGTTGAAAGAAGTAGTTTAGGTTTTTTGATTAACCAAAGAGTTCGATTGATCCAATTTGCATTAACAAGAGAGTTAACGTTTTTTAATTTTGCAGGGGAATTTTCCCATTTTCCCAGATTTTTCCAGTAGTTTATGTTTTTGATAAACCAAAGAGTCTGATTGACCCAACTTGCATTGGACAACCCCCCCCCCCCCCCCCCTCAAATTAATCTTTCCTAAAGACAAAAAGGCTGTTCACTTTCAATTCAATTTTAATTTTACCAAGGGAATTTTCCAATTTTCTTGGAATTGTCCAGTAGTTTAAGGTTTTGATAAACCAAAGAGTCCGATTGACCCAATTTGCATTGGAACATCCCTCCTCAAATTACATTTTACTAAGGGCAAATAGGCTGTTCATTTTGTAAGAGAATTTTAATTTTGCAAGGGAATTTTCCTATTTTCCCAGATTTTTCCAGTAGTTTATGTTTTTGATAAACCAAAGAGTCTGATTGACCCAACTTGCATTGGACAACCCCCCCCCCCCCCCCCCCCTCAAATTAATCTTTCCTAAAGACAAAAAGGCTGTTCACTTTCAATTCAATTTTAATTTTACCAAGGGAATTTTCCAATTTTCTTGGAATTGTCCAGTAGTTTAAGGTTTTGATAAACCAAAGAGTCCGATTGACCCAATTTGCATTGGAACATCCCTCCTCAAATTACATTTTACTAAGGGCAAATAGGCTGTTCATTTTGTAAGAGAATTTTAATTTTGCAAGGGAATTTTCCTATTTTCCAGGAATTTTCCAGTAGTTTAAGTTTTTGATAAACCAAAGAGTCTGATTGACACAATTTCTATCGGGACATTTCCCTCCCTTAAAATAACTTTTACTAAAGGGAAATAGGCTGTTGGCTTTGTAAGAGAATTTTAATTGTGCAAGGGAATTTTCCAATGTTCCCGGAATTTTCCAGTAGTTTACGTTTTTGATAAACCAAGTTTTGCTTTCAAAGAACAATTTTAGAACATTTCTTTCTTGGCTGTTGAAGGAAGTAGTTTAGATTTTTTGATAAACCAAGGAGTTTGATTGACCCAATTTGCATTAACAAGAGAATTAACGTTTAAAAAAGAGAATTTTAACTTTGCAAGGGAATTTTCCCATTTTTCTGGATTTTTCCAGTAGTTTCTGTTTTCGATAAAAACAAAGAGTCTGATTGACCCAACTTGCATTGGACCATCCCCCCTCCCCTCAAATGACACTTTCCTAAAGACAAAAATGCTGTTCGCTTTCAAGAGATCTTTAATTTTACCAAGGGAATTTTCCCATTTTCCTGGAATTTTCAGTTTAAGTTTAAGGTTTTGATAAACCAAAGAGTCTGATTGACCCAATTTGCATTGGAACATCCCTCCTCAAATGACATTTTACTAAAGGCAAATAGGCTGTTCACTCTGTAAGAGAATTTTAATTTTGCAAGGGATTTTTCCCATTTTCCTGGAATTTTCCAGTAGTTTACGTTTTTGATAAACCAAGCTTTGCTTTCAAAGAACAATTTTAGGGAATTTTCCCTTAGCTTAGTGAATGTGAATTTCTTGGCTGTTGAAGGAAGTAGTTTAGGTTTTTTGATAAACCAAAGAGTTTGATTGACCCAATTTGCATTAACAAGAGAATTAATGTTTAAAAAGAGAATTTTATTTTTGCAAGGGAATTTTCCCATTTTCCAGGAATTTTCCAGTAGTTTAAGATTTTTCGATAAACCAAGCTTTGCTTTCAAATAACAATTTTTAGAACATTTCTTTCTTCTTTTTTGGCTGTTGAAGGAAGTAGTTTAAGTTTTTTTGATAAACCAAAGAGTCTGATTGACACAATTTGTATCCGGACATTTCCCTCACTCAAAATAACTTTTACTAAATGCAAATAGGCTGTTGGCTTTGTAAGAGAATTTTAATTTTGCAAGGGAATTTTCCAATGTTCCTGGGATTTTCCAATAGTTTACGTTTTTGATAAACCAAGCTTTGCTTTCAAAGAACACTTTTAGAACATTTCTTTCTTCTTTTTTTGGCTGTTGAAGGAAGTAGTTTAGGTTTTTTGATAAACTAAAGAGTCTGATTGACCCAATTTGCATTGGAACATCCCCCCTCAAATGACATTTTACCAAAGGCAAATATGATGCAAGAGAAGTTTAATTTTTCAAGGGAATTTTCCCATTTTCCCAGAGCTTTCCAGTAGTTTAAGTTTTTGATAAACCAAAGAGTCTGATTGACCCAACTTGCATTGGACCACCCCCCTCCCCCCTCAAATTACACTTTCCTAAAGACAAAAAGGCTGTTCACTTTCAAGAGAATTTTAATTTTACCAAGGGAATTTTCCAATTTTCCTGGAATTCTCCAGTAGTTTAAGTTTTTGATAAACGAAGTTTTGCTTTCAAAGAGCAATTTTTAAAACATTTCCTTCTTCTTTTTTGGCTGTTGGAGGAAGTCGTTTAGGTTTTTCGATGAACTAAAGAGTCTGATTGACCCAATTTGCATTGGAACATCCCCCCTCAAACGACATTTTACCAAAGGCAAATAGGCTGTTCACTTTGCAAGAGAAGTTAAATTTTGCAAGGGAATTTTCCCAGAGTTTTCCAGTAGTTTAAGTTCTTGGTAAACCAAAGAGTCTGATTGACCCGATGTGTATTTGAACAATTCCCTCCCCTCAAATGACTTTTACTAAAGGCAAATAGGCTGTTCAATTTGCAAGAGAAGTTTAATTTTGCATGGTGGTTTTGCCATTTTCCCAGAATTTTCCGGTAGTTTAAGTTTTTGATAAACCAAAGAATCTGATTGACTCAATTTGCATTGGAACATTTTTCTCTCTCTCAAATTACATTTTTACTAAAGGCAAATAGGCTGTTCACTTTGCAAGATAATTTTAACTTTGCAAGGGAACTTTCCCTTAGCTTAGTGAAAGTGGTGAAAATTCACTTTGTACATATAACCTAATCCCATGCATGGAATATATTAAGGAAAAAAAAAACAGTATTTTTCCTTGCATGTGTTTGGATGATAGAAGTTACCTCTTTTGCTAAGCTAAAGGAAATTTCCCTTGCCTGGAGGGGCAGGGACTGATGTGAATGTACAATATATATCTAAACCTCTGCATAAATTGTCGGTGATAAATGAACAGCTCATTTGCCTTTAGTAAATAAAACCCCTATGAAGGTTTGAGAAGATCTCCATCCACACATATTCATTTAGTTGTGGTTGAAACTTTATGATGGCAGCCCATGGTCAAATTATGGTTATTATTTCCAGGCCTGATGTGGTATTCCAGTGTTCTCTGGCAACATCAATCGCCCCCCCCCCCCATTGTTAGTATAATAACTTGGTTGCATCCCATGAAAGCCTGCATAGTAGCACTATAAGGGAGGGAAATAAATACAAGATAATAATCATAGGTGTGCGCATCCTATTGCATTAGGGTGTGCACCCCAAAGCTAAAACACAATGCACAGTAGAGCAGAGGACGGTGTCAGTAGAGCAGTGGACGGTGTCAGTAGGGCAGTAGACGGTGTCAGTAGGGCAGTGGACGGTGTCAGTAGAGCAGAGGACGGTGTCAGTAGGGCAGTGGACGGTGTCAGTAGGGCAGTGGATGGTGTCAGTAGAGCAGTGGACTGTGTCAGCAGGGCAGTGGATGGTGTCAGTAGAGCAGTGGATGGTGTCAGTAGGGCAGTGGATGGTGTCAATAGGGCAGTGGACGGTATCAGTAGAGCAGTGGACGGTGTCAGTAGAGCAGTGGATGGTGTCAGTAGAGCAGTGGATGGTGTCAATAGGGCAGTGGACGGTATCAGTAGAGCAGTGGACGGTGTCAGTAGAGCAGTGGATGGTGTCAGTAGGGCAGTGGACGGTGTCAGTAGAGCAGTGGACGGTGTCAGCAGACCAGTGGATGGTGTCAGTAGAGCAGTGGACGGTGTCAGTAGGGCAGTGGACGGTGTCAGTAGGGCAGTGGACGGTGTCAGTAGAGCAGTGGACAGTGTCGGTAGAGCAGTGGATGGTGTCAGTAGAGGAGTGGATGGTTTCAGTAGAGCAGTGGACGGTGTCAATAGGACAGTGGATGGTGTCGGTAGAGCAGTGGACGGTGTCGGTAGAGCAGTGGACGGTGTCGGTAGAGCAGTGAACGGTGTCGGTAGAGCAGTGTACGGTGTCGGTAGAGCAGTGGATGGTGTCAGTAGAGCAGTGGTTGGTGTCAGTAGAGTAGTGGTTGGTGTCAGTAGAGCAGTGGTTGGTGTCAGTAGGGCAGTGGACGGTGTCAGTAGACGGTATCAGTAGAGCAGTGGACGGTGTCAGTAGAGCAGTGGACGGTGTCAGTAGAGCAGAGGACGGTGTCAGTAGAGCAGAGGACGGTGTCAGTAGAACAGTGGATGGTGTCAGTAGAGCAGTGGACGGTGTCAGTAGGGCAGTGGATGGTGTCAGTAGGGCAGTGGACGGTGTCAGTAGAGCAGTGGACGGTGTCAGTAGAGCAGTGGATGGTGTCAGTAGAGCAGTGGACGGTGTCAGTAGAGCAGTGGACGGTGTCAGTAGAGCAGAGGACGGTGTCAGTAGAACAGTGGATGGTGTCAGTAGAGCAGTGGACGGTGTCAGTAGAGCAGTGGATGGTGTCAGTAGGGCAGTGGACGGTGTCAGTAGAGCAGTGGACGGTGTCAGTAGAGCAGTGGATGGTGTCAGTAGAGCAGTGGACGGTGTCAGTAGGGCAGTGGATGGTGTCAGTAGGGCAGTGGACGGTGTCAGTAGAGCAGTGGACGGTGTCAGTAGGGCAGTGGATGGTGTCAGTAGGGCAGTGGACGGTGTCAGTAGGGCAGTGGACGGTGTCAGTAGAGCAGTGGACGGTGTCAGTAGAGCAGTGGTTGGTGTCAGTAGAGCAGTGGTTGGTGTCAGTAGAGCAGTGGACGGTGTCAGTAGGGATGAGATTGGTGTCAGTAGTTTTTGTTTTTATTATTTTTATTTTGTTACTATTTTTTACAATATATATTTTTTTAATTATTACTTACAATATATATATTTTTTGAGGGGGCTTTGGTGAAATACCAGAGAAAGGGACTGAGGACAGAGATTCCCCAGCCCCCTTCTCTGTAGCCTCAGCTGGGGTGGGGGTGTTCAGCCAAGGGGAAATTGCATCACACAGGGTGATTAGGGTGTGCCCGGGCACACCCAGCAAACCCTCTATGCACACCTATGATAATTATATTGTATTCTGGTAACCATATGGGGTTTATACCTGTAATTGTTCAATAAAGCTTTGACAAAAAAAAAAAAAACGAAAAAAACCTGGAAGCTGATTGGTTTGCACCAGATTTTGCACTAGTTTTTGTAAATTAAGTCTACTTTAATACCGCATGTCCAACTAAGGATGACGACCCTGATGTACAATTTCACCGCAGAACCAACAGTCATTGTCAGCCTGTTAAAGGAAGCAGAAAAATAACACATCTACTGGCAGGATCAACAAGTAATTAAAATATGTTGTGGGGGAATTTAGGAAAACAAAAACCCTTGTGTTAAAATCAGCGATGGACTGCATTGATGGCATCCTTTTTCTACTTTAACCCTTTACATGTCATTAAAAAAATACATTTTTGATCCAGTCGGGGTTAGTTTTAATCTTTTGTAAACACCACGGGTGGTATTAATAGGAGGAATTTCCTAAAGTGTGTCAATTTAAAATGTGTCGAATCAATCATATGCGCAGAAATATTTGAGAAAATTAGAACACTTAAATCTTCTTTTGAAAATTTTCATATTTGAATGGCAAGTTAATAAATTATCCATGTGCTCTCAATTGTAGAATAAATTACGGATTACGTTTAATAAAATGAGAATGTATTTAATTCCTTAAAAAAAAAAAAAATTATGCAATTGCAGAAAAGATCTAAAACTTTAATTTCTTTTTTAGAAATGGGTGCCTCCAGTTTTCCTTCACTGTAATTACATTTTTTTTTTTTAAATATAACTTATAAAAAGCGTTTTCTAGGCCGCCCGGAGACTTTATAAACACGATTTGGAATTATTGTACAAAAAAAAAAAAAAAAAAAAGCTGAATGTATTAAAATTATGACTTATGTGTATCTAGCGTGGATACTTTGAGGGGGAATACAAACAAACAGCACCAAATCCATCAAAGTGACAGCTCTTGGAGCGGTGTTTGTTTTGGTAAACATGGCGTAGTTGCATTACGCCAAGCCTGACATTGAACATACGCCTCTTTGTGTCGCTTTGGCCCCGTGAATGTTTCACTGTGTTTATATTCTCAGGAAACATATTTTGGACGGTAAGTTTGTAACTTTTTTTTTTTTTAATCATTTTTAGTATTTTGTATGAAGGTTGTATAAGCGCGAAGTCCCTGATTTTAAACCACATTTTATTGATAAATTGCAAACTGTAGGTCCCATCATATCTCGAGACCCCCAGAATCCCACGCTCTGTTGTCATTTTTGGAAGCCCATCGAGTGGTCAAGTCTGTATGTAAAGAAGTATGTTTATATAAATCAAGACTTCATTTAAATTAGAATTTTTTTTTTTTAATTTTGTCTTTGATGGCAAGTGCTAAGACAAAAATTGGCGAAAATTTTCTGTTTCAATATTTTTTATTAAAGAGTTTCACAAAAATAAAGAGATTCCAGAATTGATTTTGAAGAATACCCAATATCCACAATATGGAATACATATAGAATAAAGACAAAAAGTTATGCATTATAACTAATCAAATAAAGAGCGAAAGACATATAGCAGCGATCCTCGCATTGGCAAAGGGCTAGAAAATTATTTTTTTTTAATTTATTTATATATCAAGACTAAATATTTTTTCCTTTTTTTTTTCTTTTTTCTTTATAAAGAAGTATATTTATATAAATGAAGACTTAAATTAATATACTTTTTTTTTAAATTTTGTCTTTGATGGCAAGTGGTAAGACAAAAATTGGCAATTATTTTCTGTTTCAATATTTTTTTTTTTATTTTTTATTTATAAAGAAGTATATTTATATCAAGACTCAATATTTTTTATATTTGTTTTCTTTCACAGCATGTGGAATGATTAAAACTGTCCAATTTTTAAAGGGACGCTAAAAAACATTTTGGAATGTAAAGTGCCCGTGTACGTTGGGATAGTTTATTAATCTGGCTTTTTAATTTTATGCTTATTCAGCAAATTTAAGGCGCCTAACACTGCACCCTTTTATATAGTTCACATATGGGTAGATCTTTTGTAAACGGGGAAAAAAATATCCTAAGCTCAATTTTAAAAAAATGTCTGCTAAGGCTACTGAAACTTACAGTTGATAATCATGTTAGAATGAGGTTTACCGCTTGTTCATTAACCCGTTATATGAAGAAATACATTTGTAGCATTGTGTGCTGGGAAAAAACACATTAAGAGTTAAATGGACACAAACATTTTCTTTTTTTTTTTTTTTTGTTTACCTTTGGGGATTGTTAAATATATTATTAGCTTGAAAAAAATATAAATTTTGCATTATTATATTTTATATATTCATGAAAACACAACTCGTAATCACACTTCCAGATATACAAATATACATACTGTATATATGTTTATTTTTTGCCCTTTTTTTTTTTTGACAATTGTTTCACAGAAGCCCTGAAGTATTGAGACAAAATGGATGAAAAAAAAATCTTTAAATATTTTATATATTTATGAAGTGGGGGGGGAGGCACCACTGTTAATCCTACATGTAAATATAATAATAATAATAATAATAATAAAAAATATAAAAATGTGCACTCTATTTTATATATTTATGAAGTGGGGGGGGAGGCACCACTCTTAATCCTACATGTACATATATAAATAATAATAATAATAATAATAATAATAATAATAATAATAATAAAAAATAATAAAAATAAAAAATATAAAAATGTGCACTCTATTTTATATATTTATGAAGTGGGGGGGGGGAGAGGCACCACTCTTAATCCTACATGTACATATATAAATAATAATAATAATAATAATAATAATAATAATAAAAAATAATAAAAATAAAAAATATAAAAATGTGCACTCTATTTTATATATTTATGAAGTGGGGGGGGAGGCACCACTCTTAATCCTACATGTACATATATAAATAATAATAATAATATTAATAATAATAATAATAATAATAATAATAATAATGATAAATAATAATAATAAAAATAAAAAATATAAAAATGTGCACTCTATTTTATATATTTATGAAGTGGGGGGGCACCACTCTTAATCCTACATGTACATATAAAAATAATAATAATAATATTATTAATAATAATAAATAATCAAAATTAAAAATATAAAAATGTGCACTCTATTTTGGTAGCCACCGCTGTAACAATTTTTTTGACAATTGTTTTACAGTGGCCCTGAAACTAGGCTTTTTTTTCCACGGAACCAAAAGGATGGAAGGCAATGGGGGTTGATTTACTAAAACTGGAGAGTGTAAAAATCTGGTGCAGCTCTGCATGGTAGCCAATCAAGTTTCTAACTTCAGCTTGTTCAATTAAGCTTTGACAAAAAAACAAACAAAAACAAACAAAAAAAAAAAAAAAAACCTGGAAGCTGATTGGCTCCCATGCAGAGCTGCACCAGATTTTGCACTCTCCAGTTTTAGTAAATCAACCCCCAATGGGTTTGATGGGCTGTTGTTCAGCAAAATTAATATTTAAAGTGAATAATGTGATGCCTCGTTTACAATAATTACCCAAACATGTGTGAAAGGAAAAAAAAAACCCCATCTGATTGGTTGATTGAAGTGAACGCAGGTTCGCCCCATTCACTAAGCTCACAAATAAATAAATAAATTGTAAAAAAATGAACAAATCACTTGTTTAGATCTTCATGAACTGTATAATATATACAAAGTAACAGATTTTCATTTTAATGTCCACATATTTTTACGGTTTAATATAATTGTATCAACTTAGATCCCTTTAAGGGAAAATTGAAAAAAAAAAAAGTAACCCAAAGGGGGAGATTTACTAAAACTGGAGCACTCAGAATCTGCTAAAGCGGTGCATGGCAGCCAATCAGCTTCTAACTTCAGTTTGTTCAGTTAACCACCTGACCCCTAGAAGATTTACCCCCCCTTCATGACCAGGCCATTTTTTGCGCTGTGTTATTTTAACTGACAATTGCGTGGCCGTGTGACGTTGTACCCCCCCCCCCAAAAAAAAAATTGGTTTTCCCCCACAAATAGAGCTTTCTTTTGGTGGTATTTGATCACTTCTGCGGTTTTTATTTTTTGCACTATAAACAAAAAAAGAGCGACAATTTTGAAAAAAAAAACAATATTTTTTACTTTCTGCTATGAAACATATCCAATAAAAAATGTAGAAAAAAAATCTAATTTCTTCTCAGTTTAGGCCAATGTTTGCTTTGCTACATATTTTTTGGTAAACAAAAATCCCAATAAGTGTATATTGATTGGTTTGCGCAAAAGTTAAAGCGGAGTTCCACCCAATTTTTTCAGAGGTGGTCTTAAGCGAAAGACCACCTCTCCACCCCTCGTTTTTGGATATTTAAATTTTTTTTTTACTTTCTCTCGTACCTTTTTTGGAAGTACTAAGGGTAGTTCCGATCCAGCCGGGCTGCGGCCGAGGACGTCACATCCTCTTCTGTGGCGAGCCCCCCGTTGTCTTCTGGGACATGTGTGTGTCCCAGAAAGACAAGCTGGCCATTCACAAAGCACCGTGCGACTCGCAAACCCTTAGTTGGAATGCCGGTGCCGGCACCCGATTAGATGGACGAATCGGCCTCAGAGGGGACATCGCGGGCTCCCTGGACAGGTAAGTGTCATTATTAAAAGTCAGTAGCTACAGTGTTTGCAGCTGCTGACTTTTAAAAAAAAAAAAATTTGGCTGGAAATCTTTAAAGCATCCACAAACACTGGGATATTTTTATTTATTGATTTAAAAAAAATGTTTTTACTAGTAATGGCGGCGATCAGCGACTTACAGCGGGACTGCGATATTGTGGCGGACAGTCGGGACACTAAGACCCCTTTCACACTGAGCCGCGGCCACTTTAGCGCTAAAGCGCTGCTCGTTTTAGCGGCGCTTTAGAGCTGTTTAAGCGACGCTTTTCGGTCGCTAGCAGGGCGCTTTTAACCCCAAAGAAGGTGTTGAAAACTCCCGCGTTGCGGCGCTTTGGAATCGCTGCCTATTCATTCCAACGGGCAGGGCATTTTGGGAGCGCTAAATACAGCGCTCCTGAACTGCCCCAAAGATGCTGCCTGCAGGACTTTTAGTAACGTCCCGCAAGCGCACCGCCCCCAGTGTGAAAAGTCACACTGGAATGAATGGGAAGCGGTTTTCAGGCTTTTAGATAGAAGCTATTTCCAGCGCTAACGGCCCCAGTGTTAAAGGGGTCTAAGTGTCACTTTTGACACTTTTTGGGGACCAGTGACACTAATACAGTGATCAGTGCTAAAAAAAATATGCACTGTCACTGTACTAATGACATTGGCTGGGAAGGGGTTAACATCAGGGGCGATCAGAGGGTTAAATGTGTGCCTAGCCGGTGTTTTACTAAACTGTGGGAGGTGCTTGTATTAGGGGAAGGCATGGATCCATGCTTTGCAGGACTACAGGATCAATGCCTTCCCTGTTGACAGAACAGCAGTTTGCCTTGTTTACATTCTGCCTGTGTAACGTTCAATCGGCGGGGGCCGGAGGACGCCGAGTCCGCCATACCTGGGCGATCCGCTCCCGCTGTGAATAATCACAGCCGAAGGAACTGCTAGATCACTTTCTATGTACGTCATCCAGCGCAGGAGAGCCGCCTTGCTGCGGTATATTTACGTTATACGGTCAGCAAATGGTTAAGCTTTGACAATAATACCGGGAAGCTGACTGGTTCCTGTGCAGAGCTGCACCGGATTTTGCACTCTCCCATTTTAGTAAATAAACCCCCCAAGGTGATTTAGCATTGGAAGCAACCATGTCCATGTCCATGTGAGTGATCAGAATCCTTCTAGATCAAGCCATCAAAGATGCTGAAATTTTTAATTCCTTCAAAAGACTTGCAGGTTGGGAAATCTAGAGCCGGAGAGTTTTCTATGACAGAAGCTCACGTCAAAATATTAGTTCCCCTCCGAAGAGAATCCAGTTGGGACCGTCTGCCTTATTTCTGCACTCATTCTCGAAAGGTGAAAGCTCCTAATTGAGCTTCACACCCCGATTACTTCACCTCACTGGCAAGGTCCCGTTGCTTTTTCTGTGTTTAATTTTCTGTCCTTCCTCAAGTCTATGTTCTTACTTTTGTCCCAGAGGCAAACATCTGCGCTGGACCCTTGACTACCTTTCCACCCTTTTTCCACGTGACGCTGTCAGAATTCCCACATCTACCGGTAAGCTCAACTTCTTCTTTTTTTTTTTTTCCATCGTTTTCTGTTAACTGTTTCACTGGTTTTATCAACTCGTGTGATTTTTTTTTTTTTTTTAAAGTCTGAAAATGTAGCATTATGTTGCCAATAAATATTTGGGCCTGGCCCACAAACGTGTTATAAGATCTAATCATAAGGCAGGGCTGAAAACATGTTTTGATAAAGACTAAGTACAAGTTCATTGCGAAAATGTTGAGTAGACTTCCACGGGTGCGAATTTTGGCCAACTCTTCTTCTTTTTGGTTTTTCAAAAGATCCACCAATATGTGCCCTATAAATGAGGGAAGATTAGAGGAACTGAGTTTATTCTCTCTTGAGAAGAGGAGATTAAAGGGGGAAAAAGATCTCCATGTATAAATGCAGTTGTGCTCTTAAAGTTTACATTTATGATTTATGATTTCTTGGCCATTTTTCAGAGGATATGAATGATAACACAAAAACTTTTCTTTCACTCATGGTTAGTGTTTGGCTGAAGCCGTTTATTATCAATCATCTGTGTTTACTCTTTTTAAATCATAATCACAACAAAAACTACCCAAATGACCCCGATCAAAAGTTTACATACCCCAGTTCTTAATACCGTGTATTGCCCCCCTTTAACATCAATGACAGCTTGAAGTCTTTTGTGGTATTTGTGGATGAGGCTCTTTATCTTCCTCAGATGGTAAAGCTGCCCATTCCTCTTGGCAAAAAGCCTCCAGTTCCTGTAAATTCTTGGGCTGTCTTCCATGAACAGCACGTTTGAGATCTCCCCAGAGCGGCTCAATGATATTGAGGTGAGGAGACTGAGATGGTCACTCCAGAACCTTCACTTTATTCCGCTGTAGCCAATGACAGGTCGACTTGGCCTTGTGTTTTGGATCATTGTCATGTTGGAATGTCCAAGTATGTCCCATGCGCAGCTTCATGGCTGATGAATGCAAATGTTCCTCCAGTATTTTTTGATAACATACTGCGTTTAACTTTCCATCAATTTTAACCAAATTTTCTTGTGCCTTTGTAGGTCACACATCCCCAAAACACCAGCGATCCACCTCTGTATTTCACAGTAGGAATGGTGGACCTTTCATCATAGGCCTTGTTGACTCCTCTCCAAATGTAGTGTTTATGGTCGTGGCCAAAAAGCTCAATTTTGGTCTCATCACTCCAAATGACTTTGTGGCAGAAGGTTTGAGGCTTGTCTCTGTGCTGTTTGGAGTATTATAAGTGGGATACTTTGTGGCATTTGCGTAGTAATGACTTTCTTCTGGTGACTCCACCATGCAGCCCATCTTTCTTTAACCCCCCTGGCGGTATTCCCGAGTCTGGCTCGGGGTGGATTTTACATACCAAAAGCGGTATCCCCGAGCCAGACTCAGGCTTGCATCGCAGGATCCAGGAAGAGATTACTTACCTTGTCCCCTGGTTCCTGCGATGTCTCCCCGATGTGATCGGCGAGCCGCTGTGTCTCGCTCGATTCACAGTGCCGAGCTCCGTTCCCTGCGAGCGTTGCGACGCACGGGGACGGAGTTCGGCGGTAAATTCAAAAGTGAAACACATAGTATAGATACAGCATACTGTAATCTTACAGATTACAGTACTGTATCAAATAACTACACATCCCCTTTGTCCCTAGTGGTCTGCCCAGTGTCCTGCATGCAGTTTTATATATATAAAACTGTTCTTTCTGCCAGGAAACTGGAGATTGTCCATAGCAACCAAAACTGTCCCTTTACATCAAAAGTGGTTTTAGACCAGCTAGAAAAAAGCGATAATAAATTATAATCACTTGCAGAATTGAGCGATAGTGATTTGTGGGGAGATCCGTCATCAAACACTAAAAGTAATAAAAGCTAAAATTCTGCAACTGTGCAAATTTCAGTGTTTTTGATTTGATTACATTATTATATAATTTTTATTATTATTATATTATTATGTGTTTTAATTATTTATAGTTATTTATTATATTATAATTTTTTATTTCGTTTTTCAAACTTTATCATACCCGGGATGTCTACTAGACTCTTGTTTGGACAGATTTAAGTGAACTATTCCTAAGAATTACAGGCCTACAATATGAAACGCCATATTTCTGTGCAAAATAATTGTACCGCTTTCAGCACCTAAAATCTGAAATAATCATACCGCCAGGGAGGTTAAGAGCCTCCTTATTGCGCATCTTGAAACAGCCACACCACATGTTTTCAGAGAGTCCTGTATTTCACCTGAAGTTATTTGTGGGTTTTTCTTTGCATCTCGAAAAATTTGTGGCTGAAATTTTAGTTAGTCTACCTGACCGTGGTTTGGTTTCAACAGAACCCCTCATTTTCCACTTCTTTATTAGAGTTTGAACACTGCTTATTGGCAATTCCTTGGGTATCTTATTATATCCCTTTCCTGTTTTATACAGTTCAACTACCTTTTCCCGCAGATCCTTTGATAATTCTTTTGCTTTCCCCATGACTCAGAATCCGGAAACTTCAGTGCAGCACTGGATGAAAGATGCAAGAGTCTGTCAGGAGTCCAGAAACTCATTCACCTTTTATACACACATACTCATTACAAGCAAACAGATCACAGGTGAGGATGGTTACCTTTAATAGCCATTCAAACCCCTTTGTGTCAACTTGTGTGCATGTTATCAGGCCAAAATCACCAGGGTATGTAAACTTTTGATCAGGGTCATTTGGGTAGTTTCTGCTGTGATTATGATTGAAAGAAGAGTAAACACAGTTGATTAATAATAAATGACTTCAGTCAAACACTAACCATGAGTGAAAGAAACGTTTTTGTGTTATCATTCATATTCTCTGAAAAATGGCCAAGAAATCATAAATTCTGCCAGGGTATGTAAACTTATGAGCACAACTGTACATAAGGGGGGGATATGATCACCATATATAAATACATAAGGAGGGATATGATCTCCATGCATAAATACATAAGGGGGGATATGATCTCCATGTATAAATACATAAGGGGGGGATATGAAGTCCAAGTATAAATACATAGGGGGGGGGGGGTATAATCTCCATTCATCCCTTTAAAATTTGGACTATTGTTCATCTTTACACTTGCTATGAAAGAATAAATTTACAAAAAAAATACCAAGTCTTGAAATATACTGTAATATACTTCTTCACACACAGGCTTGATCAAGCGATGGGCCTCTAATAATGACAACAGAGTATGGAATTCTGGGAGCTTCAAGTTATCCTGGGACTTACAGTTCTCAATTTATCAAATGTAACCCATATAAATCACGAACCTTGTGCTTATACCAACTTCATACATAATACTAAAATGATTAAATAAAAAAGTAAAAAATGTTACCAACTTACCATGTAAAATATAAACACGGTGAAACATTCCGGAAGGGGTAACTATGTATATTTTTATACCTTGAAGGGGTAACTTTTGGGGATTATTTACTAAAACCGGAGCGTGCAAAATCTAGTGCAGCTCTGCATAGTAACCAATCAGCTTCCAGGTTTTATTGTCGAAGCTTCATTGAACAAGCTGAAGTTAGAAGCTGATTCGCTCCCATGCACAGCTGCTCCAGATTTTGCGTTCTCCAGTTTTGGTAAATCAACCCCCATTGTGTACCGGACTGGGACTGAATGTGGACTTTGATTTTCAATGACTATCAAATGACTTTATGATCTCACATCTGTGACTCTTCCCTCAAATTCCATAATCTCCTTCTCGATCCTTCTTTGACTGATTCCCCACCCCATTCCCACTTGCTTACACCTTAAAAACAGGGTTGACCCCCCCAAAAAAACGAAAAAGTGTTACAGTGTACTCTAATTTGTTGAACTAGATTAGGATGCAATTTTTTTGCCCTGTTGGATCATATTAGACCTTGCATTTTTTTTACTATTATTATTATTTATTATTGGGCTTAGGGTTCTGGGGATGTAAGTTTTTAATTGATTTATCCTTTTGTATTGGTTTAACTCAAAGGATATGTGTCTTTTTTTTTCAAACTATGTAACTATGTGATCATGGGCCGGTTACATACCCTCAGAGGGGTAATTCTTGCACTCCGTGTGTATTATAGGGTGGTGCGTTAATAATTTTCTGACTGTAAAATTGAATTTTATAAAGTGTTTTATAAATATGATACAGAACTGAACACACAACTTCTGATGAGAAAAAATAAAATCACCATGAAAAGCTTTAAAACTGTGGAGTTTTTCTAGGGAGGAACTTTAGTTCCCAGCAGCTAATGGTCTATATTCTTCAAAAACGTTGAAATGACAAAAACCCAAATACGGGTGTATCTACAAATATTAGAGTCTTTCTACAAATTCATGTCCCACTCAATCACTTGCAAAGGGCAACATTTAATAACTGTATTGACTCAATCACTTTAATCAATGCATATATTTGGAAATAATTGTAGAACATTCTAAACATTGTTTTGTATATATTTACAACATAGCTGTTCATGGTAAATTATGTTTTTTTTTTAAATTTAAAGTATTATGAAAATTATATAAAATTATATATAAATAATTATAAATAAAATAAAATATTTAAATAATTTTGTCAATCACATTAATCAATCACTAATCAAAATAAATCAAAAGAAATCAATAATAATAATAAATAATAAATAAATCAAAATAAAAATGTTGTAAGAGCTCTGTCAATGAAAATGTTAATTTTTTATTTTTATTTTACCCCCATTTCCAAGGCCCCCAATCTCCCAACCCACCTAACCTCCCTTATAATTTTCCAGCCCCATTTTAACCCCCCCCCCCCAAAAAAATGTATTTCTTATTTTTTTGTTTTCACATCTCCTAATTATATTTAATATTAGGATTACAATAGCTTCTCTAGGTTGGTGAAAGTTCACTATTTTACATTTTTAATATTTTATTATTATATTAATATATATATATATATATATATATATATATATATATATATATATATATAGCTGGAATGGTATACATGGAGATCATATCCCGTATCACAACAAAAATGGCCTGGTCAGGAAGGGGGTAAAAAAACCTCCCAGAGCTTAAGTGGTTAAAAAAAACTGTCATAATAATTTTCGAAACTCAACCATCTGATTAACATCACTTAATAATATTTATATTATGTTATCATTTGTAGCAATATTCGTTAAATTTATGTGGTAATAATACCTACCAGGCTAATAGAACTTACAGACAAGAACATATTTTAGTTTTGTTTTAGCCTTGTTTGTTTTAGCCTTGTTTATGTTTGTGTAATATTTGCTTTTTGTTTTAGCCTTGTTTATGTTTTTGTAATATTCGTTTTTTGTTTTAGCCTTGTTCATATTGGGGAATATTCATTCATTTTGGGATTTAAGAATGCAAAAAAGAAATAGTATGCACCATCCAATTGGAAAAATTAACTCTTTTTGCTGGCGCTGGAGTGTTGAAAGTTGACTTCTGGTTGGTTAATATGGAACGTCGTACATAACGGGAAGTCTATTAAAGAAGCCATTGTTGACTGCCGTAGTTGTTTCAAATGTCCAGTTGAAGCCCTGAAGAAATATGTTTGTTTTAACACGGTCCTTAATCTGTCTAACTGGGGTCTGAGGGGAATGCGGGGGTTTTCCAGGTTAGTTTTTAAAATGATGCCTTTTGTAGCACCCCCCCCTTTCCCCCCCATTTTTTTTTTGTGTGTCATTCGTTAGACATACGCTACTTTTGGGGCCAAATCTACAGAGAGGGGATGAATGGCAGCTGCTGTTGGCATAAGGAATGTTGAAAAATAGAATTGACGAGTTGATTTTCCTTCGGTCCAGTTCCAGCTCTCGGTGGTTTGAAACACGGGTCAAAAATGTTAAACTCTATTCTCCTTTTGCTTGGACGCCACATAGTAATGCTTTAAGGTCCAGAGGGTGGTTTATTTAAGGTTTTGAGATGCAGGCCAACTGAGCAAGAATGTTTTTTTGCTTCAGGACCGAATTAGCTTTGGGAAAAAAAAAACTTTCACATTTTATTTTGAAAGGGGCTTTAAAACCCCTTCAAGCATTCAGTGGTACGTTCTTTTATATACGTTGGTCTCTTACGTGGGCTACGTACTTATATCAACCATAAGGCAAGGCTCCGCAGTTTTTGAAGCAGGTGTTTATTCTTTCTTTCTTACTTTTTTTTTCAGCTCAGTTAGGCTTGCCGGTGGTGGTATTAACCACTTCAATACCGGGCACTTTCACCCCCTTCTTGGCCAGGCCAATTTTCAGCTTTCGGAATTGTCACGCTTTGAATGACAATATCGCAGTCACGCAACATTGTACCCAAATTCATTTTTTTTTAAATTTATTTTCTTGATACAGATAAGAGCTTTTTTTGGTGAAATTTTAATCACCACTGGGTTTTTTATTTTTTGCTAAAAAACGAAGAGTGAAAATTAAAAAAAAAAAAATGTTTTTCTTAGTTTCTGTTATAAGTACTTTTTCTCCTTCACTGATGTGTGCTGATGAGGAGGCACTGACGGGCACTGATGAGGAGGCACTGATGGGCGCTGATGGGGAGGCACTGACGGGCACTGATGAGGCGGCACTGATGAGCACCGATGAGGTAGCACTGAAGGGCACTGATGAGGTGGCACTGATG
Source organism: Aquarana catesbeiana (assembly GCF_042186555.1). NCBI lineage: Eukaryota > Metazoa > Chordata > Amphibia > Anura > Ranidae > Aquarana > Aquarana catesbeiana. The sequence goes on from NC_133336.1 coordinate 12,297,821, forward strand.
AGCACCGATGAGGTGACACTGATGGGCACTGATGAGGAGGCACTGATATGCAGCACTGAAGGATACTGATAGGCGGCACTGATGGGAACTGATAGGCAGAACTTGTTGGCACTGATAGGCGGCACTGATGGGCACTGATAGGTAGCAATTATAAGTACTGATAGGCAGCACTGATGGGCACTTCCCGGCCACTCTATATGCCCTGTGAATAGTTTTAACAATCCAGGCTGAGATGGTTCTAGCCAAGGCCTCTTTCCCTTTACATTTTCCGGAAGGTATAATAAAAAGTCTGTCCGAACATCTGACTGAAGAAGTAGCCTGGAGATAGGCTTTGAGGGCTTTGGGAATGTCCAACTCATGCAGGCCAGCATCTGCTTCTGCTGGGAAGGCTGGAAGCACCCATTCATTGGAGAGGTGAAATATTGATGCCACTTTTGGAACAAAGTGATCCAATGGTCTTAGCACAACCCTGTCTGGGAAGAATATGGTATAAGGTTCGGCCGTTCCAAATGCTTAGAGCTCTGACACCCTTCCCCCAGAAGTTATGACTATTAGGAATGCCGTTTTTAAGGTGATATCCCATAGTAAACAGTCTTCCGTGGGAGCACAAGGCGGGTTTACTAGAAAATTGAGGACTACTGCCAGGTCCCATTGAGGGAACCTATTTCTCTTGGGAGTCTAAGTGCCGCTCTCATGAAGCGTTCCACCAGCAGGTTTGCTGCCCACTTCTTTTGGGTAAAAGCTGAGATGGCTGAAATCTGCACCTTAAGAGAACTTAGGCTGAGCCCCAAGTCCAATCTGGTTTGTAGGAAAGACAGGATTTGAGACACATTCGGGTCACTATGGTCAAACTGACATCCAGCTGCAAAGCTCGTGAATCTTTCCCATATTCTGGAATAGATGGCATTGGTGAGAGGAAACGACTCACCTTGTAGTTGTTTGATGAGGCAATTGGGGTAAAGGGACCATTCTTTGGGATCCTTGAATTGTCTGGATAGACGATCCGCTTCTAAATTCTGGCAACCTGGAAGATATCTGGCCCTCAAATCTGGGAGATATTGCTGTGCCAATGTCATGATCGGTTCCACCTCTCTCAAGAGGGATTGGCTGTGTGTCCCACCCTGTTGCTGTATATAGGACACTGCTGCCGTGTTGTCCAGACAGAGCAGGACTGGGCGACCCTGTATGTGAGGCAGCAAGGTGGCCAACGCCATGAATGCTGTTCGAAGTTCCAGAATATTGGAAACTAGGCCCTGAGTGGGAAACTCCCATCTGCCCTGGATTTTGGGTTCTTCGCAGGTGGCGCTGGCATCTGTGGTAATAGTGATCCATGGCTGCGGCCCCAATGGACGATGCTGCACTAGTGTTTCTTTTCTTGTCCACCACTAGAGACTCTGGCGCATCCGGCTGGTGATCATGATTGGTTCGGCTAAAGAATCCTCTTTCACTGTATCAGGAAGACATGTTGGAAAACTCTGAGTCTCCAGCAAACCCAGGGGATCATTAGGATACATGAAGCCATTGTCCTGAGAAGACTAATGCACTGGGATGCTGACATCACCGGCGCAGCCAATGCCTGTTTAAACTTTTCCCTGATTTGGGGGAGTTTCTGATGAGGCAAAGAAACTGTGGCCACCTGGGTATTGAACTGGGCCCCTAAGTAGACCATATTCTGTGTAGGTTCCAGCTGGCTTTTTTGATAGTTGACTATCCAGCCAAATGACCGTAAGGTGGACAGCAGGAGCTCCTTCTGCGTCTGCAAAAGGTTTTGGTCTTGGGCCAGCAGGATGATGTCGTCCAAATAATCATGGGCGAGGAGAAGTAGATAAGCTGAAGGGAAGGCAGGCAAATTGGTAATGACTTCCACCACTGCGAACCTTAGGAACTGTTCGGCTAAAGAATCGGGACATGCAAGTAGGCATCCTGTAAGTCCACCGAAATCACCCAATCTTTTGGTTGAATTATCTGGATTATAGTGTGGAGAGACTCCATCTTGAATTGCTCTACCCAAATAAATTGGTTCAGCTTCTTGAGGTTCGATCACTCATCTGAAGCCCCCTGTCTTTTTCTGGACCAGGAAGAGTGGCCAGTAAAAGCCTGTAAACCTTTGACAGGCCGGAAATGGTATGATTGCCCCTTGAAGCAGCAAGATGTTGATGTACTCCTGAAGAGCAGCTAACTTCGGGGGCGACTGGGGTGTCTTGGTGGGGGTGAAGGAATATTCTGGAGGCTGCCGTTTGAACTGCCAATAATGACCTTGCGCTACTGTGGACTGCACCCACTGATCTTGGCAGTGATTTTGCCAGACTTGGGCAGACTTGAGCTCCCACCGCCCCCCCCCCCCCCTGGCCGGGCGTGATGTCAAAAGGGCTTCTGGGTACCTGAGGGAGTCGCAGGTGCCTTGACTTTCTGTGGTCTAAGAAAGGTTGACTGTGTACCCCTCCAACCTCTTCTGGAATCCTTTAAGAGATAAACATTTCCGGAGTCCCGGTACCTGTTTGAAGCCCCCCTGGTTGGTCACCCCCTCTGGCATCTTGACCTCCGATCTTGGGGCAAAAAGGCTCGATTTTCCTCCTGTAACCCTGGAGATGGCAGTTTCCAGCTTTTGGCCAAACAGTGCCTTCCCATCAAAAGGCAGCTTGCAGCAGTTCTGCTTTGAGGATGGGTCGGCTTCCCAGGGTTTTAGCCACAGAGATCTTTTGGCTGTGAAAGAGCTAAGCATGGCTCTGGAAGACCATCGAATGAGGTCTATGGCTGCCTCTCACACAAAGTCCGCCGAGAGCTTTATCTCATCAAGAGCTTTGATGATTTTTTCTTTTGGCAACTGGTTATTGATTGCATACTCCAGATTCTGTGCCCACACTCGCATAGCACTTGCTACTGACGTTAAAGCCACAACGGGCTTACAGGCACCACCTGCCACTAGGTAGGACTTTCTTAAGTCCGAATCAATGCGTCTATCCAAGACATCCCGAAAGGAGGAGGAGTCTTCCATTGGAAGTGTCACATTCTTGGCCAGTCTAGTAACTGCCGCATCCGCTTTCCGTGAGTGGATACAATTTCTGCAACCTGTTTATTGAAAACGATTTTCTCTCTCCTTTCTCCCATTCCTCTTGAAACAGGCCTCTTATTTCTGTCATAAGAGGAAAGGTAGCTACCTGTTTCTTTAGGTGAGGATAATAAGTCTTCTCCTTCTTTGGAGGAGGTTCTGGGTCTTCCCATTCCAGTGCAGCTTTAACTGCCTTAATGAATGGCTGCACCATTGCAAATTCAAAGCCTGAACCTTCAGGCTCCTCAGCTGAGGAAGAGGCGGTATCTTCTCCTTCTGCCCAGAAGGTTGGCTGAAATACTGGGTCTAGTGAATCAGCCCGCCTGATCCGCTGGGCTGGAGTCGCCCCTGAAGAGCCTGGTAACTCTCTAGTTACAGGGATCTCAAACTGGTGGCCCTCCAGCTGTTGCAAAACTACAAATCCCATGAGGCACTGCAAGCCTGACAGTTACAAGCATGACTCTCACAGGCAGAGGCATGATGGGACTTGTAGTTTTGCAACAGCTGGAGGGCCGCCAGTTTGAGACCCCTGAGTTAGAGGGTTGAATGGCCTGTCTTGGTGCAGGGCCCACACTCTGGTCATCCGCTTCTGTCCCTGGTTGTCCGAGCCGACCGGAAAATTCTGCCAAGGAGACACCTGCTGACTCTCATACTCCTGGTCACTGGCAAGCTGTCTCAAGCAGTTGCTGCAAATTAGCTTTCCTGGCATGGGGTCGTCTCCACGTGACCAACATTTGCCTTTCGGGCACTGAGCCCCTGGAGGAGAAGCTGTGCACTTTCTTTTACGCCTACATTTGCGTCCCTTGTACTGGGGTCTGTCAGGACTGGAGAAGTCACTTTCTGCCCTGAAAAATTCCTGACGATCCGGAGGGTCTCTGGACCTCCTAGAGCGGGAGTGTGAGCGGCAGGGGCGGAAACAGACAAGAAGGCACGCTCGTCAGGGCATAACGCACTCTTTTCTCTTACTTACCCAGAGTTGCCCCTTACCTGATGCGGTGGTCTTGGTTGTGTGGCGGTAGGCTCATGCTGGCGGAAGTACCGAAAGGTGCAAAGGGGACTGCATGGCAACAGAGAAGGGAAATAAGAAGAGAGAACGAGAGGGAAACACACATACACACATACATATGCACATAAACCCATGTAGCACTAACTCACGGTGGAGCTGCTGGTTTAAGTGGGTCTGTTACCTTCACTTTGCTTCCCTCTGTTTCACCGGCACCGGGTCTAGGGGTTCCGTTGAGTTTACTGCTGGACGACACACGCACCAACACTGGAGTACGTTTTCAATGCTTTATTGAACAGACAAACTTTAGGAAGTAGCAGGAAAGAGGCAGAAAAGGAAACTTTCAGGAGAAACTCAAATATCTTCTTATAGAATCTTAGCGACAAATGTCCTTGTAGAATTCAGATAATTAGGTGGAATGCGCTCCCCTTATGGGACACACTCCTTGCTCGTCTGGATAGGCCTCTCTCACCGGTCTAGCAGCCAGTACGCAGCACGAATCTAAAGTCTCTGCCACAGACTTGCTTGGGGGAATAAATCTGTACGATCCTCTGCCACAGGATGTATCAGATTTTCTGCAATGAAAGTCAGTCACAGTGCCTGAACCTTTAAGCCGAACCGGCAACACTATGCTGTATGATTACTTCTTTTGGATACGTCCTCCAACCGAGTCACCAGGCCCCTCTATAGACCAGCACGCTGCGTGATCTCTCCAAGACGGGTCCTCCCCTGGGATCTCCTCGGTTGTCCAGCTTCGTCACACAGGACCGACAGCTCAGGACCATTCCTCGGCCACGGTGGTAGGCCCCAGACAAGCCTCTGGACCCACCCCTGCGCCGCTGTAACGTGGGCCTCCCGAACGCAGGACCACGAGGTAGCTCCTTAATATACCTGTCGGCCAGGAGGGCCAGCAGGTGGCTGTAAAACGAACCCTAGAACATGGCGTCTGTCCCATAAATACCCTCTTCCCAGAATGAAACTCAGAGGACCACCTCCACCGAGCTTGTCTCAGAGACAGAGGAGCCTTCATACACTTCAACACGTTGCCCTTCCAACACTGACTAATGATAACAGCGACACCCACCGGTCAGCACGGAAACACCCACAACGTCAGCCAAGCTGGAACAGAGGCAAACTTTTACCTTCCTAATGCACAATTTACTAAAAGAATTGAAAATCTGCCAGCGCTACACCTACATCCTTTTTTTTTTTTTTTAGCCAAAAAACAATCTGGGCAGAGGGCCTCACATCCCCCACCATATAGCCAACCTGCTATCCCTTTCACTCACCTATCTCTGGATACTCCTCTGCAGAGATACGGTTTGTCCTGCTGCCAGAAAACATAAGCCATCCCTTTTTGTATCTCTGCCCTTTAAATAGGGAGCCTTAAAAGTAGCAACGCCTTCATCCTCCTATCCAGGAGGTCTGCGCCATCCAAGGGAAGTCTTTTCCCTCTTCCAAGATGGCCGCGGCGGCTTCGTGGCACATTGTGTATGCATCTCTAGGTCCCTGAAAACATGGCCGCCAAAGACCTGGAGACCACCGCACATGCAATAAAAAAAGATAGGGGAGCCCCGCGTGAGCCCCAGGGACCCACAAAGAGGGAGAACAGCATCAGAGGAACCCCTGCATAAAGGCCCCCTTCCCAAAGAGGGACCTATACATTGGAAATGAAAAATTACAACCCTGGAGACATTCCAACTATATAAGAGGAAAGAACAGACCTGAAATGAGTTCCATGGAAAGACACAGACACTATGCAGTCCCAGCCGCCACAGCGGGCATGCCACACGAAGGATAACATCTCTGATTAGAGAACACCTCGGCCCCAAAAGACCACCAGAAGGGGCTCCCCACCTTAATGGTGCGTTTAGCAGCCTAAGATATGGGACTGCGTACTGGGAGAGGCTGAACCCAGACGGACTCCGATGTAGTCGGCAGGTAAAAGCTTATCCTGATTGTAACAGTCTGTAGGTGTTGATCTTTGAGGACAAAAAGGAGAATGGGGGAGGTAGCTCTCAGTCAGACTTTTATAGAGCTAAACAGGTCCTGTGTGTGGATATAGGGGCGGAGCTATATCATAGGTATGCTGCCATGTTGGTTGTCAGGAAATCCCTTGTACAGCCCACTTCCTGTTTCTTGTTTGGTCATTGGCCTAGGCTTATGACATCATGCACAGCTCTCTCTCTCACTCTTGTGAGAGTTTGCCAGGAAGGGAGGTGGTTGTGAGTCATAAGAGGGCCAATGAGAGCTGCAGAGCTGGAGGTGTGCCTCTGTGTGTCTGTGTAAATCCAGGAAGTGAACAGGCAGCAGCTTCAGCTGCCCACAGTTAAAATGGCTGCAGCCAGACTCAGTGGAGGGAGATTTCTGCAGCACATTTGGCAAGTACAGAATCACAGTATATATAGAAAAATATGCAAAGTGGTTGGAGGGAAGCTTCAGAATGGCAAAAATGTTTTTATTACAAATTATGTGAGCAGATTGCAGTTCCTCTTTAATGTCCATAGTATGAGCACAAGAACACTGTCAGATCCTGCACTTCTCTGTGCAGCCGCAGAGAGGCTCGTCTCTGCCCCCCATTCCACCGTCTCAGCAGTCAGCCGCAGAGAGGAGGGCAGAACGGCTCACCTCTCTCTGCAGCTGCAGCTCCCCCTCGTCTCCAACTCCCCTGGTCTCAGCATTCAGCAGCTGACTCCAGCCTTCCTCTGGTCCTCCTCCAGACTCTCCACTTTCTGCTTCCCAGGTCCGCCCCCAGCTTCTTCCCAGCAGCAGCACAAGGTAAGGGGGTCCACTGTGATGTAAGGGAGGGTGGGGGACTCTTGATTTCTGATGTGAAGGTGCGGGGAGGGGAGGGGGTATTATGTGAATAATACAATGCTATGCCATGGCAGAACCATGTTCTATCTGAGCAATCTCAAAGTTTCTTGTGGGTGATACCCGCGGTGTGCGACTCTCCTCTTCAGATCATCGCATTACACCCCTGCCATAGACGGCTTGAATATCAGCCAATACCTGCTGAATCAGCTGAAAATTGAGCTGTGGGTGACACTACAAGAAATGGGAAAGTTATCATCAATTTGGCAGCATCTCCGTATCTAGGCAACCACGGGTACCGCCGCTGAATTCAGCGCTGTGCATCTCTTCTCTCCTATCACTTCCGGGTCTCACTGGTATTGATGGGGAACTGGGAGCCTGCTGCTGTCAATTAAAGCCAATGATGAGGGGGGCTTTCACTGATACCAATGATGGGGCACTATTCCTCCCACTGATACCAATGATGGGACACTATTCCTCCCACTGACACCAATGATGGGACACTATTCCTCCCACTGATACCAATGATGGGACACTATTCCTCCCACTGACACCAATGATGGGGCACTATTTCTCCCACTGATACCAATGATGGGGCACTATTTCTCCTCCCACTGACACCAATGATGGGACACTATTCCTCCCACTGACACCAATGATGGGGCACTATTCCTCCCACTGACACCAATGATGGGACACTATTCCTCCCACTGACACCAATGATGGGGCACTATTTCTCCTCCCACTGACACCAATGATGGGGCACTATTTCTCCTCCCACTGACACCAATGATGGGGCACTATTCCTCCCACTGACACCAATGATGGGACACTATTCCTCCCACTGACACCAATGATGGGGCACTATTTCTCCTCCCACTGACACCAATGATGGGGCACTATTTCTCCTCCCACTGACACCAATGATGGGGCACTATTCCTCCCACTGACACCAATGATGGGACACTATTCCTCCCACTGATACCAATGATGGGGTACTATTCCTCCCACTGACACCAATGATGGGACACTATTCCTCCCACTGACACCAATGATGGGGCACTATTTCTCCTCCCACTGACACCAATGATGGGGCACTATTTCTCCTCCCACTGACACCAATGATGGGGCACTATTCCTCCCACTGACACCAATGATGGGACACTATTCCTCCCACTGATACCAATGATGGGGCACTATTCCTCCCACTGATACCAATGATGGGACACTATTCCTCCCACTGATACCAATGATGGGGCACTATTCCTCCCACTGATACCAATGATGGGGCACTATTTCTCCTCCCACTGACACCAATGATGGGGCACTATTTCTCCTCCCACTGACACCAATGATGGGACACTATTCCTCCTCCCACTGACACCAATGATGGGGCACTATTCCTCCCACTGACACCAATGATGGGACACTATTCCTCCCACTGACACCAATGATGGGGCACTATTTCTCCTCCCACTGACACCAATGATGGGGCACTATTTCTCCTCCCACTGACACCAATGATGGGGCACTATTCCTCCCACTGACACCAATGATGGGGCACTATTTCTCCTCCCACTGACACCAATGATGGGGCACTATTTCTCCTTCCACTGACACCAATGATGGGGCACTATTCCTCCCACTGACACCAATGATGGGACACTATTCCTCCCACTGATACCAATGATGGGACACTATTCCTCCCACTGATACCAATGATGGGGCACTATTTCTCCTCCCACTGATACCAATGATGGGACACTATTTCTCCTCCCACTGACACCAATGATGGGGCACTATTTCTCCTCCCACTGACACCAATGATGGGGCACTATTCCTCCCACTGATACCAATGATGGGACACTATTCCTCCCACTGATACCAATGATGGGGCACTATTCCTCCCACTGATACCAATGATGGGACACTATTCCTCCCACTGATACCAATGATGGGGCACTATTTCTCCTCCCACTGACACCAATGATGGGGCACTATTTCTCCTCCCACTGACACCAATGATGGGACACTATTCCTCCCACTGATACCAATGATGGGACACTATTCCTCCCACTGATACCAATGATGGGGCACTATTTCTCCTCCCACTGACACCAATGATGGGGCACTATTTCTCCTCCCACTGACACCAATGATGGGACACTATTCCTCCCACTGACACCAATGATGGGGCACTATTCCTCCCACTGATACCAATGATGGGACACTATTCCACCCACTGATACCAATGATGGGGCACTATTTCTCCTCCCACTGACACCAATGATGGGGCACTATTTCTCCTCCCACTGACACCAATGATGGGGCAGTATTCCTCCCACTGATACCAATGATGGGGCACTATTCCTCCCACTGACATCAATGATGGGGCACTATTCCTCCTCCTATTGACATGTAATATATTTTTTCTCCTCTCGCTGGTCACAGTCGGGTCCCCCTGAGGTCTGGTGGAGAGTGGACCGGCCCATTGTTTAGAAGGTTTGGTGGAGACTCCTGCTTTAGACTATGCATACAAATCCAGAACATTCATTCATTATTTACAAATTATACCCCAAAAACTGTCAGCGATGGAATTTTCTGAATAAATGAAGGGAACGTCGATGAATTTCTGGAATAAATGATAACGATGTCATATCTGGGCTTTCTCTAATTATGTCATTTCTGTAACATTCTTCCATTATCTGCTCCGGGGCGCGCTGGGATTCCTTTGTCCGCGATTATTAACTTCCTCCATCACAATTTCACATCAGATTATTATTCTTATTACATCGGGGAAAACAGAAACGCTCAAAACTTTTTTTTTTTTTTTTTTTTCTTTTTTTTTCTTTGTTTGCATCCAGAGCTGTGAACGTTCTACTTTTTTTTTGTTACTGATTGCAAAACATGGAGTGGCGTCATGCTGACCCGGCGCAGGTAATTACGGGTCATACAAACATATAGAAGTGCATGTTTACCGTCATCCCGCGCCCCTCGCAGGAACGCTTCGGAGGATGTTTGGTAACGTTCATCCAGCCTCATTTACAACATTCACAGTCTATTTGTGTTTCCTCACCATACAAATACACTAATACGTTTTATGTCAGAAAGAATATTCAATTTGGAAAATATGAAAAAAACAAAAAAAACAAAAAACAAACAGAGGAATCTGTGAAAAAAAAAACCAAAAAAAAAAAAACACTCAACAAAGGCCCGACCATACACAGCACAGCAGGAACCGGCCGAGATTCGAACCATTAATGGGCAGGCCGAATGTACCAGGTTGGTCGATCAAACTTGGGTACAACCAGCCTGCCGGATTCTCTTGCGATTATGGGTGCTGTTATAGCCGCTAGCGATAATCGCTGTCTTCTCCGGTGCGATGTGCGTGAGAGCGGCGGCGGTTCTCCCGGGTTTCTCTCTCTTCACTGGCTCACACAGGCGTGTGCAGGGGGTGTGCCAGGTGTGCCTGGGCACACCCTAATCCATAGCTCCCAACTGTCCCTGATTTCGAGGGACTGTCCCTGATTTGGAGCAATGTCCCTCTGTCCCTCTTTCCTCCTCATTTGTCCCTCATTTTGTTCTGATCTATATAGATGTATATAAAATGCACGCCGACAAATCTGCAGCAACTGTGTGATGTTATCAGGTCACTATGGAGCAAAATCTCTGAGGAACGTTTCCAACACCTTGTTGTATCTATTCCACCAACAATGAAGGCAGAAGGGGGTCCAACCCGCTACTAGCAAGGGGGACCTAATAAAGGGGGTCCAACCCGCTACTAGCAAGGTGCACCCAATAAAGGGGGTCCAACCCACTACTAGCAAGGGGGACCTAATAAAGGGGGTCCAATCCGCTACTAGCAAGGTGCACCCAATAAAGGGGGTCCAACCCTCTACTAGCTAGAGTGACCTAATAAAGGGGGTCCAACCCACTACTAGCAAGGTGCACCCAATAAAGGGGGTCCAACCCGCTACTAGCAAGGGGGACCTACTAAAGGGGGTCCAACCCGCTACTAGCAAGGAGGACCTAATAAAGGGTGTCCAACCCACTACTAGCAAGGAGGACCTAATAAAGGGGGTCCAACCCTCTACTAGCTAGAGTGACCTAATAAAGGGGGTCCAACCCACTACTAGCAAGGAGGACCTAATAAAGGGGGTCCAACTCGGTACTAGCAAGGTGCACCCAATAAAGGGGGTCCAACTCTCTACTAGATAGGGGGACCTAATAAAGGGGGTCCAACCCACTACTAGCAAGGAGGACCTAATAAAGGGGGTCCAACCCTCTACTAGCAAGGAGGACCTAATAAAGGGGGTCCAACTCGGTACTAGCAAGGTGCACCCAATAAAGGGGGTCCAACCCGCTACTAGCAAGGGGGACCTACTAAAGGGGGTCCAACCCGCTACTAGCAAGGAGGACCTAATAAAGGGGGTCCAACTGGGTGCTAGCAAGGTGCACCTAATAAAGAGGGTCCAACCCACTACTAGCAAGGAGGACCTAATAAAGGGGGTCCAACCCTCTATTAGCTAGGGGAACCTAATAAAGGGGGTCCAACCCACTACTAGAAAGGAGGACCTAATAAAGGGGGTCCAACTCGGTACTAGCAAGGTGCACCCAATAAAGGGGGTCCAACCCTCTATTAGATAGGGGGACCTAATAAAGGGGGTCCAACCCTCTACTAGCAAGGAGGACCTAATAAAGGGGGTCCAACTCGGTACTAGCAAGGTGCACCCAATAAAGGGGGTCCAACCCGCTACTAGCAAGGTGCACCCAATAAAGGGGGTCCAACCCGCTACTAGCAAGGGGGACCTAATAAAGGGGGTCCAACCCGCTACTAGCAAGGGGGACCTAATAAAGGGGGTCCAACCCGCTACTAGCAAGGGGGACCTAATAAAAGGGGTCCAACCTGCTACTAGCAATGGGGACCTAATAAAGGGGGTCCAACCCACTACTAGCAAGGGGGACCTAATAAAGGGGGTCCAACCCGCTACTAGCAAGGGGGACCTAATAAAGGGGGTCCAACCTGCTACTAGCAATGGGGACCTAATAAAGGGGGTCCAACCCGCTACTAGCAAGGGGGACCTAATAAAGGGGGTCCAACCCACTACTAGCAAGGTGCACCTAATAAAGGGGGTCCAACCCGCTACTAGCAAAGTGCATCTAATAAAGGGGGTCCAACCCATTACTAGTAAAAGTGCACCTAATAAAGGGGGTCCAGCCCACTACTAGCAAGGGGGACCTAATAAAGGGGGTCCAACCCGCTACTACCAAGCGGGACCTAATAAAGGGGGTCCAACCCGCTACTAGCAAGGGGGACCTAATAAAGGGGTCCAACCCACTACTAGCAAGGGGGACCTAATAAAGTGTCCGGTGAGTATATATATATATAATGCATGCTAAGGGACTTGCAAAGAGGAACTCTACAAATGTATATGTATGTACACTATATATAAACACACACATACATTTTGATTCCATTTTTTTGCCCCCACTGATCTTAGGTCCTCTTTATGTACATTTGAGAAGTCATTTTATTTATTGCAACACGACCGCAGGAAATTGAAGCGCAGGCTCTTGTATGCCATTAATTACTGCAACAAACAAAGCTGAGTATGTTTTGCAAACATGTGTAGATTATCTAAATAAAGAATGATGCTGAACAGGAGGGCCGCATTTCAAACACTCAATCAGGACGGAGTAATCTTACCTCTAAACATTGTTCAGCTTTTACATGGAGCGGACCGTTCGCGGGATCTTTGTGGCGCTGGAAACCAGGAAGAGTAATAGACAAGAAACGACAAATTCCCCTTTTCACAAGATACATAATGATTTTTCTAAAACCAACCCCTTTGTATAGGCCACCCTATTCAATTTTGATTGGTCTTAAAGATTTCAAGGCCAAGGGTAAGTGAGAAGATCCCTATAAAGCCTACGTTTATTGGACTGTTTTTTTGAAAATTGACTTTTTAGTTGCCCAAGGATTACACAACCTAAAGTAGCTGTAAAGACAGAAGGTGCATTCTATGCATTTAGGGTTAGTTTACACTTTGCTTCAAAACAAGGCTTCGGACCGGCTTTGTTAAAACTCTCTGAACACCAGTCAAGGCCCCTGTCACTAAATAAAATGGTTAGCTTACAGGCCTGTATACACCTTGCTTTTGCTTGGTGCCTCGGTGGTGCTTCAATGAGGCTTTGGTGGAGCTTCAATGGGGCTTCGATGAGCCTTTGATGGGGATTCAGTAGGGCTTTGGTGGGGCTTCGATGAGGCTTCGGTGGGGTTTCGATGAGGCTTTGGTGGAGCTTCGGTGGGGCTTTGGTGGGGCTTCGATGAGGCTTCGGTGGGGTTTCGATGAGTCTTTGGTGGAGCTTCGATGAGTCTTTGGTTGAGCTTTGATGAGGCTTTGCTGTAGCTTCGGTGGGTCTTTGATGAGGCTTCAGTGGGGCTTCAAGCAAGGTTTGCCTTAGACTTCTATGGGGGCTCTGAAGACACTTTAAAGCACCACAAAAGCTACATAGATATAATTTTTTAAGCAAATCCAAAGCAAAGCAAAAGCAAGGTGTAAACAGGACTGTAAGCCAACCATTTTATTTAGTGACAGGAGCTTTGACTGGCGTTCAGAGAGCTTTAACAAAGCCTGTCTGAAGCCTTGTTTTGAAGCAAAGTGTAAACTAGCTGTTAATGTGTGTTGAAGCCAAAGCGAGTGTAAATGAGTCCTTAGATAAAAGGCCTTCTGTGTGTAGCAGCCCCCCTCAGCCCTCCTAATACTTACCTGAGCCCCATCTCTATCCAGCGATGTCCACGATTGCTTTGGCCGTCTGGGACTCTCCCTCCTGATTGGCGCCATTGGCTCCTGCTGCTGTCAATCAAACTCAGCCAATCAGGAGAGAGAGGGGGTGGGGCTGAACCGCAGCTCCGTGTCTGAATGAATACAGGAAGCCACAACTGGCCTCCGGTGCCCCCATAGCAAGCTGCTTTCTGTGGGGGCATCAACAGGAGGGAGGGGCCAAGAGCTCCAACCAGGGACCCGAGAAGAGGAGGATCTGGGATGCTTTGTGCAAAACCAACTGTACAGAGGAGGTAAGTTTAACATGTTTATTATTTTAAGAGAAAAAAAACGAGACTTTACAATCACTTTATTAATGTTAAAAACTTTGCAAAATGTATTTGCACATTAAATAAAAGTGTAGCACGCTCTAGAGCAGGGGTCTCCAAACTATGGCCCTCCAGTTGTTCAGGAACTACTATTCCCATCATGCCTAGTCATGTCTGTGAATGTAGGAGTTTTACAATGCCTCATAGGATGTGTAGTTCTGCAACAGCTGGAGGGTCGTAGTTTGGAGATCCCTGCGCTAGAGTGTGCTAGACGTTGAATAGGCAAACCATATCCTGACTCACTGTACATTTGTGAGTCTATAATTGGGTCAGGGTTATTGGAGTTCAGGGCTGGATGACTCATTGTTGAAAGTCCTGATGTCTGGAAGGTCGGAGAACCTTCCAGAACTAGAGGGCGGGGGTTAGGAGGAGCTGCCATGCATATTTATAAGGTCTCAGCCAATCCACAGTTGAGTGCTTCAGGGGACTGAGATAACCTCATAAATCAGGGATATGCAATTAGTGGACCTCCAGCTGTTGCAAAACTACTGGTCCCATCATGCCTCTGCCTCTGGATCTCATGCTTGTGGCTGTCAGAGTCTTGCTATGCCTCATGGGACTTATGGTTCTGCAACAGCTGGAGGTCCACTAATTCCATATCCCTGCTATAAATAGACATGGGTCATGCCAGCAGGGGCAGTCAGGTGGAAGATGGAGATGCAGTATTGAGGAGGATGTCGGTGGCCCTGAGGGGTATCCTCTAGTCTGGAGGGGGGTGTCCTGCCTTGGGCCATGGCTCGGGTGCTGGAAGGACACAAGAGAGGAAGCTTTCCTGGAGGCAAGGGAGCAAAGAGAGGATAGAGTGAGTAGTGTGACACTGGTGGGGACTAACAAAGGGGGGGGGGGTGACTGCCACATGAAGACAACGGTGGGCTTAAGTCTTCTACCTTTCTCCCGAGAGATCTCCAGAGAGACAGCTGGGTGGGCTAGTGAAGATTCAGTCGGGCGGACTGTTGTAGAGAGAGACCAGGAGGAATGGTGGAAGAGGAAGCTGCAGCCAGATGGGCTGGCACTGCCCGAAGAAGCGGTGATGGGATCAGTGGCCACAGAGGAAGCAGAAGGAAAGGTTAAACACTGTTTCACTCCACATGTGCTGTTTCAAGGGACTGTGAGTTCCTGCCTGTAAGGGGCTGTTACTGACAAGGAGTCTGTCAGTTCCAACAGGAGTGGATCAGGAGAAGTGTGTGCAGGAGGAAAGCTGAAGAGGCGTCTGTATAGAAGAAGCTGTCCCTGAAGTTGCTTGAGAGGTAGATTAGGTGACGCTATAATATTCGGCACCTCATCCCTATTAGATTGAGATTAGCAGCAGCAGGATGATTGGGATTATAACGGTGCCCACAACAGAGGAATATACATAGTTTACATAAAAATATAAATTTTATTACAAAAAAGTGATGGGTTCAATAAAAACTTTTGGCAAAGCATAATACAGATCGTATTGATAATCACTGGTATCCATATATAAGAAGAGATCAATACTTGATGTTGCATCCCAACATGTTTCGCCAACATTGGCTTCTTCAGGAGATTTCTACGGATCACCAGTTTTCATATAGCTCTAATAATAAGATCATATACATAAATCAATGGTCATTCTTACAATTGCAACAGGTAATAAAAGTCATATATTATGGTTTACTTTGTCCAATCACCCATCAAACTCACCAAAGAGACATCGGAGGAAATCACCAGGTGGGTCACTGAAGTTGTTGCTACGGTCAAATGGGATTTCAATAAACTCCCTATCCCCCGCCAAGCCAAGCTGTTAAAGTGATTGTAAAGGTAAATAAAAAAATATGTCATACTTACCTCCACGGTGTGGCTCGTTTTGCACAGAGTGGCCCCGAACCTGCTCTTCTGGGGTCCCCTGGGAGCTCTCGTGGCTCCTCCTCACATCAGATAACCCCCTCAGAGAAACGCTTTCCCGAGGGGTTTACCTTGCGCGCTTTGAAGTCCAGCATTCGGCGTCCATAGAGGCCGAATGCAGGACTCGGCCCCGCCCCCCCGACGCTCGCATCATTGGATTTGATTGACAGCAGCGGGAGCCAATGGCAGCGCTGCTATCAATCTATCCAATCAAGAGCCAAGAACCCCGGGTAGAGAGACAGTGCATCCCCGTTGGGTAAAGTTCGGGGATTCAGGTAAGTAAAATGGGGGGGCTGGGGGGCCGGTCACTGACAGGTGTTTTTTCACCTTAATGCCTAGGATGCATTAAAGTGAAAAAACATGAACCTTTACAACCCCTTTAACCTCTAATAAACAACAAAAACAAAGCTAAGGACTGTTTTCTGACTTCCAGTTTATCTGCAGCTCTTATGTAGGGTGTGCTACATAAAAAAAAAAAAGTGTATCTGTTAAAAGGCCTGTCCAGTGCATTCGTAAAGTATTCAGGCCCCCCGCCACCTTTTTCAATGTTATTATGTTGCAGTCAAATACTAGTTGTTTAAAAAAAAATTTTATCAATAATCTACACTCAGTACCCCATAATGACAAAGTGAAAACAGAATTTTAGAAATGTCTGTGAATTTATTAAAAAAAAACAACTGAAACTTGACATGATCTTAAAGTGATTGTAAAGTATCGTTTTTTTAAAAAAAAGGAAAAAATAACAAACATGTTATACTTACCTGCTCTGTACAGTTGGTTTTGCACAGAGCAGCCCCGATCCTCTTCTTCTTGGGTCCCTCCTCGCTGCTCCTGGCCCCTCCCTCCTTTTGAGTGACCCCACAGCAAGGAGCCTGCTATGGGGGCATCCGAGCCGAGTCACAGCTCCCTGTGTCCATTCAGACACGGAGCCCCGATCCGGCCCTGCCCCCTCTCTTCTCTGATCGGCTAACCAGCTTTGATTGACAGCCGTGGGAACCAATGGAGCTGCTGCTGTGTCTCAGCCAACCGGGTGGAGAGTCCTGGACGGCTAAGACACTCGCGGACATTGCTGGATAGAGATGGGGCTCAAGTAAGTAATTAGGGGGTGCTGGGGAGGCTGCTACACACAGAAAGTTGTTTATCTTAATGCATTAAGATAAAAAAAATTCTGCCTTTACGACACCTTTAAGTATTTAGACCCTTTGCTTAGTAGTATGAAGAAGCGCCTTTAGCAGCAATTATAGACTCGAGTCTCTTTGTGTATGCAAACCTGGATTGGGGGATTTTCTGCTTCTCATTCTCTCCAGAGGTGTTCAATAGGGTTCAAGTCTGGGCTCTTCAAGGACATTCACAGAGTTGTCTCTAATCCACTCCTGTGTTGTCCTGGCTGTGTGCTTAGGGTGGCTGTCATGTTGGAAGGGGAACCTTCGGCCCACTCTGAGGTCCTGAGTGGCGTAGAACAGGTTTTCATTGAGGATATCTCTGGACTTTCTCCATTCAGCATTCCCTCAACACTGTCCAGTCTCCCAGTCCCTGCTACCCCCACAGTATGATGCTGCCACCACCATGCTTCACTGTAGGGATGGTATTGGGCAGGTTATGAGCGGTGCATGGTTTTCTCCAGACAGAGCGTTTAGAATCAAGGCAAAACAGTTCAATGTTGGGTTCATCAGACCAGAGAATCTTGTTCCTCACAGTCTGAGAGTCCTTCATGTGCTTTTTTGCAAACTCCAAGCGGGCTTTCCTGTGTTTTTGAGGAGAGGCTTCCGCCTAGCCACTCTGTCATAATGCCCAGATCAATGGAGGATTGCAGTGATAGTTGTCCTTCTGGAACTTTGTCCCATCTCCACAAATGATCTTTGGAGCTCAGTCAGAGTGAAAATCAGGTTCTTGGTCACCTCTCCTACTAAGGCCATTCTCCCCTGCTTGCTCAGTTTGGCTGGGCGACCAGATCTTGGAAGAATCCTAGTTGTGCCAAACTTCTGCCACTTGAGAATCATGGAGGTCACTGTGCTCTTGGGAACCTTCAGTGCAGTAGATTTTTTTCTGTAGCCTTCCCAAGATCTGTGCCTTGCAATAATCCTGTCTCTGAGCTCTGCAGGCAGTTCCTTTGACCTCATGGCTTTTGCTCTGATAGAGTATGCATTTTCAGCTGTGAGGCCTTTTATGGAGAGGTGTGTGCCTTTCCAAATCATGTCCAATCAATTTAATTTACCACAGGTGGCCTCTGATCCAGGTGTAGAGATATCTCAGCAACTATCAAGAGAACCGGGAAGCATCCTGAAACACTACATGATTGCACACCTCAGGGTTGATTTACTGAAGGCCAATGGCAGTGGTGGCTGGTGCTAAATGTTTTTGGGGGGCAGCAAACCAACGCCAACCCCCCTTCCATGGGAGACGGATGGGAATGTTGCTATCCCCCCCTTCCCGCACGGGAGATGGACGGGAATGCGGCGAATGCCCCCCCCCCCAGCGGGAGATGGATGGGAATGTGGCAGCGATCAGAGGCCTCCTTACCTATACCTCCTAAACTATATGGCGTTAAACTGGCAGTAAGGCACACAGAAGTAAATGGCGTTAAAATAGCAGTAACGCACGCAAAATGATATGGCGTTGAACTGGCAGTAACGCACACAGAAGTAAATGGCGTTAAACTGGCAGTAACGCAATCAAATAGACAGTGTTGAACCGTCACTACACTGACGCTATCTTAACTGTCCCTACTCTAGCTATATACTAATGTCAAGATTACGGACACGATCTCACTACATTACACTGAAACTATCTGAGCTGTCCATACTCTAGCTGCACACTATGAAAAGCTGAATGATGGTCCTCCTTACTACACTCACACTATCCCTAGACTGACACTAATCTAATATTCTACACTGACAATTTAGGCAAAATAGCACAGTATAGAACACTAACTGATAGCACTGAACAGAGCCCTATTCTATCTCTCCACGCCAAAATCACACTGAAAATGGCTGCCATTGATAGAATACTTTTATACTGTGGGGCGGGAATGAGCCATGATTGGATAAAGTCATGATGACAGTGTCCAATCATGACTCTGACAGTGCTCTGTGCCCTGATTGGCTGAAGCTTTCATTGCTTCAGCCAATCGGGGCTTGCAATGCACTGTTTAGTGCCGTAATGCATTGTGGTCGGTTCGGGGGGGGGGGGGGGGCGAACAAACGTTCAAACAACCCGTTTGTTTGGCTATTCGCTGAATGGCCGAACAGCGAAAGTTCAGCCCCAACTTATGCTCGGGCCGAACCGTTCGCCCATCCCTAATTACAACATGGACGTCCACATGAATTCAGATATATATAACTCATAATTTGTGGACTCTATAACTTTCCTACAGACTAAATATTTTACACCAATTTGCGCTATTTTCACCAAAGAAATGTAGCAGAATACATTTTGGCCTAAATTTATGAATAAAGATTATTTATTTGCAAAATTTTATAACAGAAACTAATAAAAACATGTTTTTTTTTTTTTTTTTTTTTTTTTACATTTTTAGTTTTTTTTTTGTTTGTTTAGCAAAGAAAAAAAAAACAATAGAGGTAATTAAATACCACCAAAAGAAAGCTCTATTTGTGTGAAAAAAATGATAAAAATATCATATGGGTACAGCATTGCATGACCGCGCAATTGTCATTCAAAGTACAACAGCACTGAAAGGGGGTGAGAGTGCCCCGGTATTGAAGCGATTAATTTTGGAGATGTTTTCTTCTACTTCGTGTTGGGCGTATGGAACACGAGGTAATTTCCTTAAATATAAAACAAACGTCAAAGAAAAAAAAAAAAAAAGTTGACAAATTTTAAACCTTTACTATATACTATATAAAACTAATAAAAAGCTTGCTCTTAGATATATTTTAAACAATCAGTATAACAAATATGAGCGTGTAAAGCAGAGCAGCAATAACAAGCATTTCCAACTGGAAAATCGTTTTGTAAAACACAACTGAATATTTCCTTTTCTACGTAGAAGAGAGTAAATCTTGCCCGGGCTCCACATCCATCTGTTCGCGGAGTATAAATTGGAAGAAGATCTTAGCAGATAAAGATGTAGCAGATGTGTTATAACCCGCACTTTCCCATTTATGACAAATGGAAGAAAACTCATTTTTAGTATATTTGTAGTCTAGGAAAAAAGTTAGCAGCCCAGTCTTGACTTTTGGAAAATTAGAACATTTTTATTGTTTAAATCTGAGCCAATAGAACTCTCCACTACTAATATATGTTTAGTTAATTTTGCTAAATTAGAACGAATCACTTAAAGCTGAATTCCAAGAATTCTTCTCCTCCGTAAAAAGTGAAGGCACGCTATGAGTTAAGTCCAAGGAGGTGCATGACATCTCCTGGGCTCATCTCTATTATTATATATATTTCACAGCTTTAAAGTACTCGTAGAAGAAGACTGTTGCTGTGTTTCTGGGAACCCAACGCTGATCCCTCTCATCTCTGCGTCTTCAAAAGTTGAGTTGCTGCAGCTGCTATGCCCGCCCCTCCCCTCCTCCTGTCCAATCACAGAAGCCTTGGTATTATGTGAACACATTCACAAAATACCAAGGCTTCTGTGAATGGGCAGAAGAAGGGAGGGACGGGCATAGCTGCTCTGTGTTCGTCTCTCCTCTCATCAAATGAAATAATATAGATTAGGGATGAGCTTCGAGTTTACGTTCGACTCGAACATTGGGTGTTCGCCCGTTAGCGGAACAGCAAATTTTATGGGGCGTTTGCAGCAAATTCGAGCGCCCCATAATTGCACTGCAAGACCGCAGTGCATTGCTGTATGATGATTGGCCAAAGCATACACCTGACCTGCATGCTTTGGCCAATCACAGCACGCTCCTCAGCGAGAGCCATGATTGGCCAAAGGCGGGATGCCTTTGGCCAATCATGGCTCAGGGGTGCTAAGTCCACGCCCCACACTATATAAGGCTGCTTACACAGCGCCCGTATAGTGTGTTATAGTGGAGATAGAGATTGAGCTAGATTAGGCAGGCAGGTTAGTTAGTGGCAGTGTATTTGATATATATATATATATACAGTCAGACTAGTATATATATATATTTATATATATATATATATGTACTCTGCATTCAGCATAGCCTATATATATGCAGTGTAAACTCTATATTCAGTCAGTACAGGCAGTTTATTTGATATATATATATATATATATATATATATATATATATATATATATACAGCCAGACTAGTTCAGAGTATATAGTGCAGTCCATATAGTATATATACTGCAGTTCAGAGTATATAGTGCACTCAGTGTAGTATATATAATAAGGTGCAGGGTATAATATATAATATAGTGCAGTGTACAATATATAATATAGTGTATTGAAGTGGTTAAGGGAAGCCCTATGACAGAATTAGAAAAAAAAACAGCATGGGTTCCCCCTGTCCATACCAGGCCCTTCGGGTCTGGTATGGATTTTGGGGGGGACCCCAATGCCATTCTTAAAATAAAATCTGGCGTGGAGTTCCCCTTAATATCCATACCAGACCCGAAGGGCCTGATATGGACTGAGGGGAGGGGAAACCCAAGCTGTTATTTTAAATGATTTTTTATGTATATTGCCGGGATCTGGCAATACATTACAGCAATTTTAAATGACATTTTTTTCCTTTAGAAATGGCATTTTGCAGCGGTACTTTTCTAAACATGGGAAAAATGTGCTACTTTACAGGCAGACTAAAACAGGCCATACATAATCAAATTTCGAGCTAATTTTCTTTTCAAAATCAGAAAGTTTGTTTTTTTTGTGATCTGATGATGACTGATTTTTGAAATTCGGCCGACCAAGCCTTCAATTTCACCTCATGTTGCTACAGAAAAGAATTTTTGTGGCCGGGAATCTTATTTTCTCTCCGTAAATTTTCTTTTCTTGCACATGCGCATTTTTTTTTTCTTATTACATTTCTCGCATGATTCTCCCATCATTGATTAAAAAATTGTTTGTTTTTCAAAAAATTTCCAACATGTCTGATTCCTCGGACATGATTGCCGCACGAAAATCGGCTGTTGCTGCAGCCCACTAATGGTGCGAAATTCGGACGAAAATTCTGAGATTCGATTCTCGAAAGAAAATTCTTTCGAAATTCGAACCGTGTATGGCCGGGAACCGTGTATGGCCATGTATTTTTGTGCGCCCATCGAATTTGTGTAATCGAGCATATTGGAAATTTTTTGAAAAGCAAACGATTTTCTAATAAATGATGGGAAAATCGTGCGAGAAATGTAATCAAGAAAGAAATGCGCAAGTGCAAGAAAAGAAAATTCCCGGAAAGAAAATTCCCGGAAAGAAAGGAAGATTCCCGGAAAGAAAGGAAGATTCCCGGAAAGAAAGGAAGATTCCCAGCCACGAAAATTCTTTTCTTTAGCAACATGAGGTGACACTGAAGGCTTAGTTGATCGAATTTCGAAATGAATAGTGGCGCCATCGGATCACAAAACGCACAAAATTTCTGATTTTCAAAAGAAGATTCTTTGTGTATGGCCAACCTTATGTACATGGAATATTTTTCCTTTTTTATTTTTAATAACTTTGCAAAGATTTCAAACAAACTTCTTTCATGTTGTCATTATGGGGGATTGTTTGTAGAATTTTGAGGAAAACAATGAATTTAATCTATTTAGGAATAAGGCTGTAACATAAAATGTGGAAAAAGTGAAGCGATGTGAATACTTTCCGGATGTACTGTATATATAAGGACTTTTGTGTTAAAAAAATCTCACTACTATTGCTGCATTTTCACATTTACATTGTTAAAAGGTATATACTAGAGCTCCAGTCTTGCATATCAAGTGCAAAACAAATGACCTATTGGTCCTGCCAGAAATCTTGTGAATTGATAACTGCGTGGCCAACATTATTCTCAGTTATTTCTGAGGACTACAGAACCCCTACACTTCTAAGAGGAAAGAGGGCAGTGTTCTGTAGGCCTGTCCCAGGGTGCCAATGCTCCATATATACAGTATGTATAGGGGGAGATTTACTAAAACTGGTGCAGCTGTGTATGGCAACCAATCAGCTTCTACCTTCGTGGGATCTGATTGGTTTCTATGCACAGCTACACCAGATTCTGAGTGCTCCAGTTTTAGTAAGCCCCCCCTCCCCTCCCCCAGTTTACACCAAATCCAACTTTGAAATGGTGTGACTTTACTTGAAGTCGCACGTTTTCAAAGGTCGCAGGTCAGTGCGACTTCAGGGGCGACTTGGCTGACATCAGTGCGACTTTGTGCACAAGATGTCTATGCAAGTTACCCCTGAAATTGTCAAAAAAACAGTGCAGGAACTGCTTTTTCTATAATTGGTGCAGCACCACAAGGCACAAAGTCGGAGTCACACCAATTTGAACAGTTCCATTGCAGACAATAGGGTTTTCGACTTGTCGCACTGGTGTGAATGGAGGATAAATCTCCCCAGCTCAGAGTGGGCGTTGTCACCCTAGAACAGGAAGTGTATTACAGGCGGGGGGTCAATGGGTGAAAATAAAGGGGGGTAAAAAAGGCTGGAAAATAATGAAAAATAATACAATTACAGTAAAACCTTGGATTGAGAGTAACTTGGTTTGAGAGCGTTTTGCAAGACAAGCAAATTTTTTTAATACATTTTGACTTGATATACAAGCGATGTCTTGATATACAAGTAGCGTCACAACTGAGTATAAAAGAGAAGAGAGGAGCCTCTAAGTGTAGCAATGTGGTTACATGTAATGAAGGTACAACATCTTGCAACATATTGCTACACTTGGAGGCGCCTCTCTTCTCATTTATACTCTGGAGCTCCTGCTGGATTTTGCTGCTTATCCCCTTGTGGAGGCTTCCATTTGTAGATGGACATTTTATGGTTACACAACCTGGTCACATGGCTATAATATTTTTATATGGACTATAAACTGAAGGACTTCTGAATAAATGGTTGTGGAACGAATCATCTGATGTTCCATTATTTCTAATGGGGAAATTCGCTTTGATATACAAGTGCTTTGGATTACGAACATGTTTCTGGAAAAAAATATGCTCGCAATCCAAGGTTTTACTGTACAAAAGCTAAGAGCTATTTATATTCCATTTTGTTCTTGAGTTTGGAGACACTTTAAATTCATAAATACCGTATTTTACATAACACATTGCAAACTGCAAGGAATTGCAAAATTAACAGACTACTGTCCGGACAATTTTCAGGATCTTGTAGATCAGAATCTTGTAGATCAGGATCTTGTAGATCAGAAATAGATTTCTGCTTTATAACACTGAAACTCATTTTTTTTTAAATTAAATTTCCATAAAGACATACTAAATTGAGGTAGTGATAACGAAACAATAATCTCATATCCAGAGAATTATAAACAATTTGTTCACAACACAGCACCTTAATCAGAATAATTTTCTCACCCCAGTCATGTACTCAGAAAAACCTAACCCCAGATTCAGGATCCTTCGGGTACAAAAGCATGTATGGAAATTCCCATAAGATAAATACATTTTAAGCCCCCCCCACAAAAAACAAAACAAAACAAAAAAAAAAACTAAAAAGAAAAAAGAAAAACAAAAAAAAAACAACAAAAGAAAAAACCCACAAATTAGATTCCCTCCCCTCCTCTCTCTCCCCCTCCTTCGTCCGCCCCTCACCCTCAAGGGGTAGCATCCAAAGGCGCACTCCATACTTCATCCCAGGGCCGAAATACATTCATTCCTTCAGCCAACAGGATTCCCATCAATAAGAACCCTTCCCTCCTCTGAATTAATAAAGGAGTTGCGGGGAGACCACGTTTCCCCGTATTTCACTCGTTTCTGCCTTCCTGTCCAAACCAAGTTTTCCAATCGGTTTAACTCTTCCACCTTCCTGAGCCACGGGCCCACTGAAGGTGGTTGTGTCATTTTACAAGTTAAGAGGAATGCAGGATCTCTCTGCATCCAGGAGGTGACACAACATGGAATTATATGTCTTGACCGTTTTTTTAAAATCATGCAAAAAAATAAGTAAATAAATAAAATAAAAAGATTGGGTCCTCAGGGAACTCATAACCGCAGAATTTTCAGATGATCCTTTGGACCTCTTTCCAATAACTAGGGTTGCACCGATACTAAGTATTTGCACAAGTATCGGTACTCGTGCAAATGCACCGATACCTGAAACCGATACTCCAGAAAAGGAGCGATGTACAGCCAACTAGTACACACATCACTTGGCAGCACATTGCAATTCCTTCAACACAACAGATTTGCCTAATACCTAAGAGTTGGAACATATTATTAAACTATATTTTTTAGAAGCAAACAGTTCAATAAAAGGGGGAACTCTGCAGGAGTCTTCCAGAAGCTTCATAATTCCAGACTATTCCAGATATTCTGTATCTTAACACAGGCTCCGTTTTTTCAGTGGGATTCCCCTGTTGACAGCTGAAGTGTTAAACAAGTCTGGTCATTGGAGCTGTCAAAAAAAAAGCAGACAGAAATGTTTATTAACATCATTGCTCAGCTGCTGAAACACTAAAATAAAAAGAAACATTGTTTCTTTTTGTATCTTTCTGTTTCCTCATCTGCATATCAAAGGGATGAACACATGTTCCTCTGTTTAACCCCTTATTAGCCCTTAATTTACTCTAATCAGCCTTAATTAAAAATAAAAACCCTCATTTAAAAAAAAAACAAAAAAAAACAACCTTGTCATACTTACCTCCACGGGCGGGGCGGGCTTACTTAAGCTAGAGCACTCAGAATCTGGTGTAGCTGTGAAGTTCATTTTGCACAGAGTGGCCCCAGTCCTCCTCTTCTGGGGTCCCTCGGCTGTGGTGGTGGCTCCTCCCCACTTCGAGTGTCCACGGTGGAGAAGCGCTCTCCTTGGTGGACACCCATGCGGGCGCGCTCCCGAGTCCCGCATCTGTGACAATTCACACAGAATGCAGGAGTCGGCCCCGCCCCCCTCCGGTGCCACATCATTGGATTTGATTGACAGCAGCAGAAGCCAATGACTGTGCTGCTATCAATCTATCCAATCAGGACACGAGACACCAGGCAGAGCCAGAGAAGGATCGGGGTCAGGTACGTAAAACGGGGGCTGGAGGGGGCTGCAGCACCACAGAAGGTTTTCCACCTTAATGCATAGAATGCATTAAGGTTTAAAACCATGAGGGTTTACAACCCCTTTAACTCCCTATACTCCTCCATTTCATTTTTATTTTCCTGCTTTTTTTTCTTCTTTGTTCACGTCTATTTTATAAACGATAACCAGTTAAAACGTTGTTTTTGTTTGCTTTGTCAGTTAATATTTTTTACACATATATATTAACATATATTTACACATTTCACATTGAAAAAGCGCAAAATTAAAATAAATGTATTTCATTTGTAAATCAGCTGAAGCGAAAACAAAAGAATTGCGGTAGGTTTTGGTAATCGGTATCGGTGACTACTAAAAAAAAAAAAGTATCGCTACTCGTAAAAAAAAATGGTATGGGTGCATCCCTACCAATAACCCTTCATTCTAAAAAACAAATATGTACTAACGACCTCCTGACAACACCAGTATCTATCGGAGGTACCTGGGAAGTATCTATGAAGAAGGGACCATGTTCAATACCATTGAGAAAAAAAATCTTGAAATTTGTTTCCTGTATTTTTGAAACCCATTTTTTATATAAAAGAAAAAAAAAATGTTTAAAAACCAGTAATTGTTTTGATTTTGAAGTATTTAATTCTGTGCAGTGAAAGCTGTAAATTCGCAGGCAACAGAATGTAATTGTTGAATTTGTTATTCAGCAAAATAAAACAATAAAAAAATAAATAAATAAAAAAAAAAGATAAAGGAATATAAGCAGTATATTTGTTTCTTCCTCCTATAAGATCATAAAAGCTTTTACAAGCTATATGCCTTCAACATGGCAAAGAGTAACTTTGTATAAACAAAGTTTAAATTTGAACATTGGCACACCATAATTTAAGATAGATTTTGGTTTTGGATTAAAGTGAAATTATATATTTAAAAAAACTCTCCTCTTTTCATGTGGCTTTCACTATTGTGGTCTCTGGTTGCCCTAGTTATTTTTTTTTTATTTTTATTTTTTTTAAACAATCTTCAGCTGTTACAGAAGATGCTCTGGGCTCCCATCTTAGCCTGGAGTCAAACTACCAAACGCGTATGTAGATCAGAATCACAGAAGAGCACCAAATATACTAGCAACTTCACATAAATTTATATATATATATATATATATATATATATATATATATATATATATATATATATATATATATATATATAAATTTATGTGAAGTTGCTAGTATATTTGGTGCTCTTCTGTGATATATATATATATATATATATATATATATATATATATATATATATATATATATATATATATATATATATATATATATATATATATATATATATATATTAGGTAGATTCTTGTTTAGATAGATAACTATTCATTATTTACTGCATTGATCTGTTTTAATTTCATTCTTAACTAAACAATTTTATGACGTCATAAGCGACTAGAGATATACTTTCCTGTAATAAGATTATCTTAATGTTACAATGTAACATTTTCCTCTTTACTCATTACATTCAATGTTAATAAAATACTTGAACAAGAAGAATCACAGAAGATAATGCTGCTGCGATCATAAACTAATATATATATACTTTAACCACTTCAGGTCTGGAAGATTTGCCCCCGCCCACCCCCCCCCCCCCCCTTCATGACCAGGCACTGCATTACTTTAACTGACAATGACAATTGCACATTCGTATGACGTTGTACCCAAATAAAATTGATGTCCTTTTTTTCCCCCACAAGTAGAGCTTTCTTTTGGTTGTATTTGATCACCTCTGCATTTTTATTTTCTGCGCTATAAACAAAAACAAAAAAAAACAATTTTGAAAAAAAATAAAATTTTATGTTCTGCTATAAAACATATCCAATAGAGAAATGTAAAAAATCGAATTTCTTCATAAATTTAGGCCAATATGTATTTTGCTACATATTTTTGGTAAAAAAAAAAAATCAAAAATAAGCGTATATTGATTGGTTTACACAAATGTTATAGCGTCTACAAACTATGGGATATATACTTGAATTTTTAACTGTTTATTTATTTATTTTTTAAGTGCAGTTTTTATTTTTTTTACGCTATACACAAAAAAAGACCGACAATTTAAAACAAAAAAAACAATGTTTTTTAATTTATGCTATAAAACACATCCAATAAAAAAAATGTAAAAAGATCTAATTTCTTCATCAATTTAGGCCAATATGTATTCTGCTACATATTTTTGGTAAAAAAAATCAAGAACAAGCATATATTGATTGGTTTAGACAAACGTTATAGCGTCTACAATCTATGGGATATATGCTGGAATTTGTAATTATTTATTTTTTATTTGCGTTTTTTTTTGCGCTATAAACAAAAAAAGACCGACAATTTAAAACAAAGATAAAAACAATGTTTTTAAATTTCTGCTAGAAAACACATCCAATAAAAATGTTGTTTTCTTTTTTAGTTTGTTTTTTAGGTTGTCCCTTTCTCAGGAGGTCAGGGTGGGGGAGGCTTCCATGCTGCCACTGGAAATCATGCTGGAAATATTCTCCTGCCTGTGCGGGACACAGCTAACCCTAACCTGGTGCTGCAGGACTGGTGAGATGTGGGGACATTGTGTGTGTGATGGAGGGGTGTGATCAGAGTGGAGTGATCTGGTGGGGGATCAGGAGGTGTGAGGAGTGGAGGTATCTGGGGCGATCTGGAGGTGTGATCACAGTGAAGGGGTCTGGGGGTATCTGGAGGTGTGATCAGAGTGGAGGGACCTGGTGGGGGATCTGGAGGTATGATCAGAGTCGAGAGATCTGGGGGTATCTGGAGGTGTGAGCAGAGTGGAGGGATCTGGGGGTATCTGGAGGTGTGATCAGAGTGGAGGGATCTGGGGGGATCTGGAGGTGTGATTAGAGTGGGGAGATCTGGGGGTATCTGGAGGTGTGATGAGAGTGGAGAGATCTGGGGGGATCTGGAGGTGTGATGAGGGTGGAGAGATCTGGGGGTATCTGGAGGTGTGATGAGAGTGGAGGGATCTGGGGGTATCTGTAGGTGTGATGAGAGTGGAGGGATCTGGGGGTATCTGTAGGTGTGACCATAGTGAAGGGTTTCTGCGGATATCTGTAGGTGTGATGAGAGTGGAGGGATCTGGGGGTATCTGGAGGTGTGATCAGAGTGGAGGGATCTGGGGGTATCTGTAGGTGTGATCAGAGTGGAGGGATCTGGGGGTATCTGGAGGTGTGAGCAGAGTGGAGGGATCTGGGGGTATCTGGAGGTGTGATCAGAGTGGAGGGATCTGGGGGGATCTGGAGGTGTGATTAGAGTGGGGAGATCTGGGGGTATCTGGAGGTGTGATGAGAGTGGAGAGATCTGGGGGGATCTGGAGGTGTGATGAGGGTGGAGAGATCTGGGGGTATCTGGAGGTGTGATGAGAGTGGAGGGATCTGGGGGTATCTGTAGGTGTGATGAGAGTGGAGGGATCTGGGGGTATCTGTAGGTGTGACCATAGTGAAGGGTTTCTGCGGATATCTGTAGGTGTGATGAGAGTGGAGGGATCTGGGGGTATCTGGAGGTGTGATCAGAGTGGAGGGATCTGGGGGTATCTGGAGGTGTGATCAGAGTGGAGGGATCTGGGGCGATCTGGAGGTGTGATCAGAGTGGAGGGATCTGGGGGTATCTGGAGGTGTGATCAGAGTGGAGGGATCTGGGGGTATCTGGAGGTGTGATCAGAGTGGAGGGATCTGGGGCGATCTGGAGGTGTGATCAGAGTGAAGGGATCTGGGGGTATCTGGAGGTGTGATGAGAGTGGAGGGATCTGGAGGTGTGATTAGAGTGGAGGGATCTGGGGCGATCTGGAGGTGTGATCAGAGTGAAGGGGTCTGGGGGTATCTGGAGGTGTGATCAGAGTGGAGGGATCTGGTGGGGGATCTGGAGGTGTGAGCAGAGTGGAGGGATCTGGGGATATCTGGAGGTGTGATCAGAGTGGAGGGATCTGGGGGGATCTGGAGGTGTGATTAGAGTGGAGGGATCTGGGGGAATCTGGAGGTGTGATCAGAGTGGGGGTATCTGGGGGTATCTGGAGGTGTGAGCAGAGTGGGGGAATCTGGTGGGGGATCTGGGGGTGTGAGCAGAGTGGAGGGATCTGGGGGGATCTGAGGGTGTGATCAAGGTGGAGGGATCTGGGGGTATCTGGAGGTGTGATCAGAGTGGAGGGATCTGGGGGTATCTGGAGGTGTGAGCAGAGTGGAGGGATCTGGTGGGGGATCGGGTGGTGTGAGCAAAGTGGAGGGATCTGGGGGTATCTGGAGGTGTGAGCAGAGTGAAGGGATCTGGGGGTATCTGGAGGTGTGATGAGAGTGGAGGGATCTGGAGGTGTGATCAGAGTGGAGGGATCTGGGGCGATCTGGAGGTGTGATCAGAGTGAAGGGGTCTGGGGGTATCTGGAGGTGTGATCAGAGTGGGGGGATCTGGTGGGGGATCTGGAGGTGTGAGCAGAGTGGAGGGATCTGGGGATATCTGGAGGTGTGATCAGAGTGGAGGGATCTGGGGGGATCTGGAGGTGTGATTAGAGTGGAGGGATCTGGGGGTATCTGGAGGTGTGATCAGAGTGGGGGTATCTGGGGGTATCTGGAGGTGTGAGCAGAGTGGGGGAATCTGGTGGGGGATCTGGGGGTGTGAGCAGAGTGGAGGGATCTGGGGGAATCTGGGGGTGTGATCAAAGTGGAGGGATCTGGGGGTATCTGGAGGTGTGATCAGAGTGGAGGGATCTGGGGGTATCTGGAGGTGTGAGCAGAGTGGAGGGATCTGGTGGGGGATCGGGTGGTGTGAGCAAAGTGGAGGGATCTGGGGGTATCTGGAGGTGTGAGCAGAGTGGGGGGATCTGGTGGGGGATCTGGGGGTGTGAGCAGAGTGGAGGGATCTGGAGGTGTGATCAGAGTGGAGGGATCTGGAGGTGTGATCAAAGTGGAGGGATCTGGCTGGAGGTGTGATGAGAGTGGGGAGATCTTGGGGGATCTGGAGGTGTGATGAGAGTGGGGAGATCTGGGGGGATCTGGAGGTGTGATCAGAGTGGAGAGATCTGGGGGTATCTGGAGGTGTGATCAGAGTGGAGAGATCTGGGGGGATCTGTAGGTGTGATCAGAGTGGAGAGATCTGGGGGTATCTGGAGGTGTGATGAGAGTGGAGGGATCTGGGGGGATCTAGAGGTGTGATCAGAGTGGAGAGATCTGGGGGGATCTGGAGGTGTGATCAGAGTGGAGGGATCTGGGGGGATCTAGAGGTGTGATTAGAGTGGAGGGATTTGGGGGTATCTGGAGGTGTGATCAGAGTGGAGGGATCTGGGGCGATCTGGAGGTGTGATCAGAGTGAAGGGATCTGGGGGTATCTGGAGATGTGATGAGAGTGGAGGGATCTGGAGGTGTGATCAGAGTGGAGGGATCTGGTGGGGGATCTGGAGGTGTGATCAGAGTGGAGAGATATGGGGGTATCTGGAGGTGTGATCAGTGTGGAGGGATCTGGGGGGGGGGATCTGGAGGTGTGATCAGAGTGGATGGATCTGGGGATATCTGGAGGTGTGATCAGAGTGGAGGGATCTGGTGGGGGATCTGGGGGTGTGAGCAGAGTAGGGGGATTTGTGGGTATCTGGAGGTGTGAGAAGAGTGGGGGGACCTGGTGGGGGATCTGGGGGTGTGATCAGAGTGGAGGGATCTGGGGGGATCTGGAGGTGTGATCAGAGTTGAGGGATCTGCTGGGGGATCTGGAGGTGTGATCAGAGTGGAGGGATCTGGGGCGATCTGGAGGTGTGATCAGAGTGAAGGGATCTGGTGGCGGATCTGGAGGTGTGAGCAGAGTGGAGGGATCTGGGGGTATCTGGAGGTGTGAGCAGAGTGGAGAGATCTGGTGGGGGATCTGGTGGTGTGAGCAGAGTGGAGGGATCTGGGGGCATCTGGAGGTGTAAGCAGAGTGGAGGGATCTGGTGGGGGATCTGGAGGTGTGAGCAGAGTGGAGGGATCTGGGAGGATCTGTAGGTGTGATCAAAGTGCAGGGATCTGGGAGTATCTGGAGGTGTGATGAGAGTGGAGAGATCTGGGGGGATCTGGAGGTGTGATCAGAGTGGAGAGATCTGGGGGTATCTGGAGGTGTGATCAGAGTGGAGGGATCTGGGGGGATCTGGAGGTGTGATGAGAGTGGAGGAATCTGGGGGTATCTGTAGGTGTGATGAGAGTGGAGGGATCTGGAGGTGTGATCAGAGTGGAGGGATCTGGTGGGGGATATGGAGGTGTGATCAGAGTGGAGAGATATGGGGGTATCTGGAGGTGTGATCAGAGTGGAGGGATCTGGTGGGGGATCTGGAGGTGTGATCAGAGTGGATGGATCTGGGGATATCTGGAGGTGTGATCAGAGTGGAGGGATCTGGTGGGGGATCTGGGGGTGTGAGCAGAGTGGGGGGACCTGGTGGGGGATCTGGGGGTGTGATCAGAGTGGAGGGATCTGGGGGGATCTGGAGGTGTGATCAGAGTTGAGGGATCTGGTGGGGGATCTGGAGGTGTGATCAGAGTGGAGGGATCTGGGGCGATCTGGAGGTGTGATCAGAGTGAAGGGATCTGGTGGCGGATCTGGAGTGTGAGCAGAGTGGAGGGATCTGGTGGGGGATCTGGTGGTGTGAGCAGAGTGGAGGGATCTGGGGGCATCTGGAGGTGTGAGCAGAGTGGAGGGATCTGGTGGGGGATCTGGAGGTTTGAGCAGAGTGGAGAGATCTGGTGGGGGATCTGGTGGTGTGAGCAGAGTGGAGGGATCTGGGGGCATCTGGAGGTGTGATCAGAGTGGAGGGATCTGGAGGGATCTGGAGGTGTGAGCAGAGTGGAGGGATCTGGTGGGGGATCTGGAGGTGTGATCAAAGTGCAGGGATCTGGGGGTATCTGGAGGTGTGATGAGAGTGGAGAGATCTGGGGGGATCTGGAGGTGTGATCAGAGTGGAGAGATCTGGGGGTATCTGGAGGTGTGATCAGAGTGGAGGGATCTGGGGGGATCTGGAGGTGTGATGAGAGTGGAGGGATCTGGGGGTATCTGTAGGTGTGATCATAGTGAAGGGTTTCTGGGGATATCTGTAGGTGTGAGTAGAGTGGAGAGATCTGGAGGTGTGATCAGAGTGGAGGGATCTGGGGATATCTGGAGGTGTGATCAGAGTGGAGGGATCTAGGGGTATCTGGAGGTGTGATCAGAGTGGAGGTATCTGGGGGGATCTGGAGGTGTGAGCAGAGTGGAGGGATCTGGGGGTATTTGGAGGTGTGATCGGAGCGAGGGGATCTGGGGGTATGATCAGAGTGGGAGGATCTGGTGGGGGATCTGGAGGTGTGATCAGAGTGGGGGGATCTGGTGGCGGATCTGGGGGTGTGAGCACAGTGCAGGGAATCTGGGAGTATGATCAGAGTGGAGGGATCTGGGGGTATCTGGAGGTGTGATTGAAGTGGAGGGTTCTGGGGGGATCTGGGGGTGTGATCACAGTGCAGGGAATCTGGGAGTATGATCAGAGTGGAGGGATCTGGGGGTATTTGGCTGTGTGATTGAAGTGGAGGGATCTGGGGGGATCTGGAGGTGTGATCAGAGTGGAGGGATCTGGGGGGATCTGGAGGTGTGATCAGAGTGGAGGGATCTGGAGGTGTGATCAGAGTGGAGGGATCTGATGGGGGATCTGGGTGTGTGATCACAGTGGAGGGAATCTGGGCTTATGATCAGAGTGGAGGGTGCTAGGTTATCTGGGGGATGTGACCAAGGTGGGGGTATCTGGGGGTGTGATCAGAGTGGGGGTTCCTGGGGGGTTGTGATCAGAGTGGGGGGGGTATTTGGAGGTGTGATCATGGTGGGGCTATGCAAATTACTTGCCTTGCCCTGGGTGCTGACAACCCACGCTATGCCAATGCCATTTTGTTCTATTTATTTGCATTTTTTGGGGTTTTTTTGTTAACTTTTTTGAATATAGACCTATGGTTGTCCCAAGCATGTTTGAATCTACTTACTGTTTGCTGACTCACTGCCTCTGCTGGAGGTCTATCCCTTATCCCTCTTCTCTATCATTTGCTTTATTAAAGTGGGCCCCGTGAATTCTAGCGGCAAAAAAATTCAAATACGGAACTCCCTCTGTTAATAATATATAAGGTTACCATTACTATAATGCCATAAAAGAAATACGTATATTAGAATGTTTGGTTAGCTATGACATGTTGAATAATTAAAAATAATAATAAAACAATTTTCGACTTGTACAGTAACTTACAAAAGGAAACAATGAACAAAAAAAAAACTCCAGATGTATTAACAGAGTTCCGCTCATATCCTCCAGAGTGATCCACTGCAAGTAAAGAAAGAAAAAAAAAAGAAATATGCAAAAAATAAACAAATTAATGTGAAATTTATTTTCTAGCGCACTCCCTTCACACGAAAATATTCAGCCTTTGATTTGTAATGTGTTGGCTGCTAAGTTGGCGGAATCCTAGTTAACACTCTGCAAATCCAGCTCCATGTATTATTCATGCTCTTGCTTGGTTGGGTGCTTCATGGTTATATATTATGGACTCGAAAATTTGCCTTTCATTTGGCTTGGGAGAAGTGTGTGGTGGCCCCATTGAGAAAACAAACAATGGCGCGATTGCTGTCCAATTACAGGGGGTTCAATGGAGGCATCCAGAGCGTGACACATACAAGTTAAATGCTGGGAATGTACCCACAAAAATTCAAGG
The DNA here is from genome assembly GCF_042186555.1 of Aquarana catesbeiana. NCBI lineage: Eukaryota > Metazoa > Chordata > Amphibia > Anura > Ranidae > Aquarana > Aquarana catesbeiana. The sequence continues at coordinate 12,332,525 of NC_133336.1, forward strand.
CTTGTTAGCAACACCTTGACTTCCACATCACACCTTTCCCACGGGCGCGCCGTAAGTACATTGAACTCTATGTGTACCCAGATATTTACTTTTAATATCTGAGCCAGCTGCAATTTAAGAGAAATTACCAAAATGTAATTATTTTCACATTTTAATACGGGTATTCAATAATAAGGGGTTCTATTTTATTAGGATTCACTGAAAAATTCACTTAGGGAATTTTCTCTAATTGCCCATATGACATTCAATGGGATTCACCCTGCATACCAGAGTCACATTCACCAATGTACAGTGCCTTGAAAAAGTATTCACACCCCTTGAAATTTTCCACATTTTGTCATGTTACAACCAAAAACGTAAATGTATTTTATTGGGATTTTACGTGATAGACCAACACAAAGTGGCACATCATTGTGAAGTGGAAGAAAAATGATAAATGGTTTTCCAAATTTTTTACAAATAAATATCTGAAAAGTGTGGGGGGCATTTGTATTCAGCCCCCCTTTACTCTGATATCCCTAACTAAAATCTAGTGGAACCAATTGCCTTCAGAAGTCACCTAGTTAGTAAATAGAGTCCACCTGTGTGTCATTTAATCTCAGTATAAATACAGCTGTTCTTTGAAGCCCTCAGAGGTTTGTTAGAGAACCTTAGTGAACAAACAGCATCATGAAGGGCAAGGAACACACCAGACAGGTCAGGGATAAAGTTGTGGAGAAGTATAAAGCAGGGTTAGGTTATAAAAAATATCGCAAGCTTTGAACATCTCACGGAGCTCTGTTCAATCCATCATCGGAAAATGGAAAGAGTATGGAACAACTGTAAACCTACCAAGACATGGCCGTCCACCTAAACTGACCGGCCGGGCAAGGAGAACATTCATCAGAGAAGAGCCAAGAGGTCCATGGTAACTCTGGAGGAGCTGCAGAGATCCACAGCTCAGGTGGGAGAATCTGTCCACAGGACAACTATTAGTCGTGTTCTCCACAAATCTGCCCTTTATGGAAGAGTGACAAGAAGAAAGACATTGGTGAAAGAAAGTCATAAGAAGTCCTGTTTGCAGTTTGTGAGAAGCCATGTGGAGGACACAGCAAACATGTGGAAGAAGGTGATCTGGTCAGATGAGACCAAAATTGAACTTTTTGGCCCAAAAGCAAAACACTATGTGGTGGAAAACGAACACTGCACATCACCCTGAACACACCATCCCCACCGTGAAACATGGTGGTGGCAGCATCATGTGGTGGGGATGCTTTTCTTGAGCAGGAACAGGTAAGCTGGTCAGAGTTGATGGGAAGATGGATGGAGCCAAATACAGGACAATCTTAGAAGGAGAAGGTGAAAGAGGTTCACCTTCCAGCAGGACAACGACCCGAAACATCCAGCCAGAGCTACAATGGAATGGTTTAGATCAAAGCATATTCATGTGTTAGAATGGCCCAGTCACAGCCCAGACCTAAATCCAATTGAGAATCTGTGGCAAGACTTGAAAATTGCTGTTCACAGACGCTCTCCATCCAATCTGACAGAGCTTGAGATATTTTGTAAAGAAGAATGGGCAAAAATGTCCCTCTCTAGATGTGCAAAGCTGTTAGAGACATCCCCAAAAAAGACTTGCAGCTGTAATTGCAGTGAAAGGCGGTTTTACAAAGTATTGACTCTGGGGGGCACCATACAAATGTACCCCCCACACTTTTCACATATTTATTTGTAAAAAATTTAGAAAACCATTTATCATTTTCCTTCCACTTCACAATATATATATATATATATATATTTTTTTTTATTTAATATATTTTTTATATATAATTATGGGTTGAAATAAATGTCAACCCCCATGTTTGTTGATACGTTGGCACTTCCTCATGATATAGAAAACAAAATTAAAAAAAACAAATAATAATCATAATAATACATTTTATTATACAAAATTAAATTATTTTCACATTTTAATATGGGTATTCCATAAAAAGGGGTTCTATTTTATATTTTCACTGAAAAATTCACTTAAGGGATTCTTTGCTGCTAACTGCCCATGTGACATTCAATGGGATTCACCCTGCATTTCAATTTCACATCCACCATATATGATAATATATCATATTATTACTAATTATATTATAATAATTATTATTATTATTATTTTTAAAATATTTTATAAATACGGGTTGGAATATATGTCAACCCTCATGTTTGTTGACATGTTTTGAAACTTTTCTTATAGGCGTTAGTGTGACACAGGCCCACTGTTATGCTGATACCAGAAAACATGCCATTTAGATTGGAGGTGGGAGTTATTATTATTATTATACAGGATTTATATAGCGCCAACAGTTTATGCAGCGCTTGAAAAGGGTTCCCCCCGAAAAGGGACTCCCTCTCTCAAAAATACTTACTACTGTTACCAGGCACTAGTTACACGGAAGATAGAAAGTGGGAGCCACACAATAGTATGTTAAATTTCCTCCAGGGTACCATCCCAAAATGATGTAAAAATCAAGGAATAACACCCTCGAAGATCACAGGACCTTAAATGTACCCAGCAGTTAAAATAAGCAACCGCCAATCAATGAATGATAAATCCAATAGAAAACATCTCTTTCTATCGTATCAATTGCTAAAGAAATGAAAAGTGATCAATGGTCAACCCCTACCTAAAATCTTCAACGATTCCTTAAGAAAAGAGTAAATTATATAATTATATCACTACTACTACTACTACTACTACTACTACTACTACTACTACTACTGCTAATAATATTTTTTATTATACAAATATGATATATAAAAATAAATAAATAAATAAAACATTAATCAAAATAATAATAATTATACAAATATTATATATTAAAATAATAACAATAACAATGATAATAATCGCTACTATTATTATAATTTTTTTGTTTCTTATATAGTTCGAAATAACTGTCAACTCCCATGTTCATTGACACGTTTTGCGTTTCAACAGCACTTCCTCATGAAATGTAAAAATAAATAAATACAAATAATAATCATCATCATCATCACTTTTTTTTATCAATTGAAACAAATAAAAAGAGATGTTTTCCAATACATTTATGGTTATCTTTATGGGTACATTTAAATTCCTGTGACCCTTATGGGTGTTATTTCTTGTTTTTTACATAATATTAATAGGCACTGGAACTTTTGGTACCCTTAGTGCCCAGTAGGGGGTGCTAGTAAGGTGTGTGTGTGTGTGTGTGTGTGTGTGTGTGTGTGTGTGTGTGTGTGTGTGTGTGTGTGTGTAGGGGGTTTATGTGCCACTTACTTGTAACCTATTGGGGGGGCAAGTAGGTGGTTGCAGCTCTTTGGTGAACTGATTTTAGGGGTCCCTCAGTGTTCACAGGTGAGCGCAGATATTTTACATTTCAGAACGTATTTCATTGTTTATTTTTACTACCTCCCAGGTTCAACCAACGCCAATGGCAGGAGGATCCCGTCATGGAGGGGGGGGGCGCTGGAAACGCTGAGGAGAATTTCCTATGATATCACATCCCATACTTGCAGTTGCCCTTATTTAGACGAATACCAATTCCTACAGTCAAGCAATGAGGTGGAAATACGATGCTTTGGGGCTGTTTCTCTGCTAAAGGTACAGGTTGACTTTGCCGAATTGAGGGGTCAAAGTCCCCTTTAAATCCTTAAAGTTTCTTGGCTGCGCTTGGCAACTCAAAGTTTCAGCTCCCTCAATAAATTTTCTATAAGATTAAGGTCTAGAGACTGTCAGGCCACTTCATGACCTTAATTTGATTCTTCTTGAGCCAATCATTTGTTGGCCTTGGCGGTATGTTTTGGGTCATTGTCATGCTGGAAGACCCATCCACCACCCATCTTCAGTGTTCTGGCTGAGGGAAGAAGGTTCTCATCCAACATTTTACAATACATGGCCCCGTCCATTGGCCCCTCAATGCAGAAAAGTCAGCCTGTACCTTTAGAAGGGAAACAGCCCGAAAGCATCATGTTTCCATCTCCATGTGTGACTGTAGGGATGGTGTTCTTAGGGTCATAGTCAGCATTTTTCTTCCTCCAAACACGGCGAGTTGAGTTTTAATGCCAAAACACTTTCTCCCAATCCTTCTCTGAATCATTTAGATGTTCATTGGCATGACTGTACATGTGCCTTCTTGAGGAGGAGGACTCGCTGTGCTTGGAAGAAGAAAAATGCTGACTATGACCCTAGGAACATCATCCCTACAGTCAAGCACGGAGGTGGAAACATTATGGGAGTGGCTCAAGAATAAGGAAAATTAAGGTCATGGAGTGGCCTAGTTAGGGTTGCCACCTTTTCTTCAAACCAATCTCGAAAATTTTAGGGGCGCACGGCATGGCATCCCAACCGTGGTGCGATTTTGCCGCTATTGTCACCCGACAAATCGCGGCAAAATCACGTAAACAGAATTGTGGGATGCCTGTTACCCAAAAGATGTTTTGTTTTGCGATTGGGGTGCCATTATCCCCATTCCCTCCTATTAAAATCTTCTTCCCCTACCAGCACAAATCCTCCTTCCTCCAATACCCCCATGGCAGCCGACAGGGGGTATCACGGGGCCCCAGCACAGAGGAGGGCCCGGACAACAGGGGGTTTGGAGCGGCGGGCGTGGGGGGCAATTACAGAGGAGGGAGGACGATTACAGAGATGGGGGCAATTACAGAGGAGGGGGGTAAAAATACAGATAAAGGGGGACAAATACAGAGGAGGGGGGCAATTACAGAGAAGTGGGGGACAATTGCAGAGGAGGGGGTGCAAATACAGAGGAGGGGGGGCAAATACAGTGGAGAGGGGGGCAAATACAGTGGAGAGGGGGCAAATACAGTGGAGAGGGGGGGCAAATTGCAGAGAAGGGGGGTGCAAATACAGAGGAGGGGGTGCAAATACAGAGGAGGGGGGGCAAATACAGTGGAGGGGGGGGCAAATACAGTGGAGAGGGGGCAAATACAGTGGAGAGGGGGGCAAATTGCAGAGAAGGGGGGTGCAAATACAGAGGAGGGGGTGGAAATACAGAGGAGGGGGCAATTACAGAGAAGTGGGGGACAATTTCAGAGGAGGGGGTGCAAATACAGAGGAGGGGGGTGCAAATACAGAGGAGGGGATGGCAAATACAGAGGAGTGGATGGCAAATACAGAGGAGGGGGGGCAAATACAGTGGAGAGGGGGGCAAATACAGTGGAGAGGGGGGCAAATACAGTGGAGAGGGGGGCAAATACAGAGGAGGGGGGCAAATACAGTGGAGAGGGGGGCAAATACAGTGGAGAGGGGGGCAAATACAGTGGAGAGGGGGGGCAAATACAGAGGAGTCAAAACATTAGGGAGAGAGAGGCGACAGACAGCTGCCGGTGCGGAAGTTTTTAATAAAATAAATGCTTAGAGCAGCATTAATGCTTAAAAGCCAGCAGCTAAAAATACTGCAGCTGCTGACTTTTAATATATGGACACTTACCTGTCCAGGGAGCCCGCGATGTTGGCAGCCGAAGCCGACCCGTCCCTTGGCTCTCGGCTGCTGCCGCCGCCATCCTCGGTAAGGGAATAAGGAAGTGAAGTTCCATTTTTGGGTGGAACTCCACTTTAAGAACAGTCCCCTCCCTCTCCATGTCAGAGCTGTATATGTCAGTCTGTGAAGTCAGCTGTCCCCTCCCCCCTCCGATCCACGCTGCTCTTATCACTGAATCTCTGGAGGAAGCAGAGAGCCGCAGGAAACTCATGTGAACTGCCTCTGATGATGGAGGCGTGGTTAAGCCTTCGGAATGCTCTGATTGGTCACGGCATCCCAGGCTGACAGCTCACGGCAGTTTCCCCGCGGCTCTGTATCCTTGGCTTCCTCCAGAGATTCAGTGATAAGAGCAGCCTGTATCGGAGGGGAGGATGGGACAGCCGACTTCACAGACATATACAGCTCTGATATGGAGAGTGAGGGGACCGTTTTTAAGCATTTATTTTATTAAAAACTTCCGCACCAGCAGCTCCCTGTCGCCTCTCTCTTTCCCTTATGTTTTGATTGCTCTGGTACTGCTCCCCCCGCCCGCCGCTCCGATCCCCCTGCTGCCTGGGTGTGCTGGGGCTTGTAAAAGGAGGCCCCATGGTACCCCCTGTCAGCTGGAAATGGTGTCCTGTGTGTGAGGCAGAGGGAAACCCGGGCACAGCCTCCTAAACCCGTACTGTCCGGGTCAAAACCGGACAGGTGGCAACCCTAGGCCTAGCCAGTCTCCAGACCTTAATCCTATAGAAAATGTATGGAGGGAGCTGAGACTTCGAGTTGCCAAGAGACAGCCAAGAAACCTTAAGGATGTAGAGAAGATCTGTAAAGAAGAGTGGACCAAAATCCCTCCTGAGATGTGTGAAAACCTGGTCACCAACTACAAGAAACGTCTGACCTCTGTGATTGACAACAAGGGTTCCTCCACCAACTACTAAGTCATGTTTTGCTTGGGGATCAAATCATGGGTGTCAGCAGAACTTTTTTCGGGGGGGGGGCCATCATCTTAGGGTCACTCATGCACCGCCCCTTTTCGACAGTGTCATTATCACATTATCATGCTCAGAGACAGCAGACGTAGTACAATCTCTAGGATAAGTAATGGATAATGGCCAACAGGCCCTCTTACCAGACCCAGCGAAACTACAGCAGTGATCCCTCCGGCTGTACGATCGATCACTCTGGGTTCCCCGGGGGCGACTCTGGTCAGTACTGTAGCATGTCTGTACCCTGGTAATAGCTTAGTCTTTTTCTCTCTGGTGGCGCTGGGCAGCGTGGCTCTCTTTCTGGCTTCCGCCCAGCACACTCCTCGTTCTTTGTCCTGTAGCACTCACTCCCTCAGCTTTTTACCAGGCTGTAGTCTCTCAATCTCTCTCTTGATCGAGTTGTAGCCTCCTCCCTGTGGAAAATGGGGCCACCAATCTTTGGGACTACATGTCCCATGATGCTCTCCTCTCTTAATCTCCTCTGATTGGCCCTCGGTTATGGCCAATAGGGAGGGAACGGAGCGGGCGGAAGCTGGGCGGGGAACTTGGTGAGAGCCTCCGTCTTTTCTCCCTGACAGGAGAAAGGGGGTGTGAGCGGGGGAAACCTCTGATAGCCGCAGCTCGCCTTTCTCCTGCTACAGCGCCGCCGAGTTCTCTTCTGGACTGAGCAGGGAAAAGAACCCAAAGTCACACTACACCGGTGGGGGGGCATGACAGCACATTGATGGTGTTACCCCACTGGTGGGTGGCACCCGGTTGCGATAGAGACGCAACTGTGCTAAATTTAAGATCCGATCCCTGATTCCGGGGGGGGGGGGCACTTGACCCCCCTTGCCCCTACCTGCAGACGCCCATGGATCTAATACTTATTTTACTCACTCAACTCCTTTTATAACATTTGTATCATGCGTTTTTTCTGGATTTTTGGTTGATATTCCATCTCTATCATATACAATACACCTGTGATGAAAATTATAGACCCTTCATTTCTGTGTAAGTGGTCAAACTTACACAATCTGCGGGGGATCAAATCATTATTTTACCCCCACTGTAAGTGTGCGTCTTGGGACTCTGTCTGAACTATGGCAAAGCCTTCCCTGACAGATATGCAGTTTATGGTTTGGGGATGACGCCTCCTGTGGTGTAATTGGAGTATATTTTGTACCTTAACCTATACTCCCTGGTGGTAATCATACATTTTTTGTCACCCGTTTTTCCCAAGAGGAAGGGGGGACACAATGACATCATCCCAGAAGCATCGGGGCTGTTGTAATTATTAAAAAAAAGAAAATCCCCCAGTCCTTAGGTTTAAAGGGACTTTTAGGCTATTTGCACTTTGGTGGATGGGGTATTAGATTTAAATAAAGCAGACCCTCCATTTTCATAAAAGTTCTACATTAATGTTACTTGAATAACCTTTAAATGAATAATTACATTTGGTTTCTCATTTTATCCTCACAACTCCTTTTTTTTTTTATAGGAATTTTCCCGGATAGCATAACTGAATGCTATTTTATCCTGATTAAAAGTGGCAATAGCAGGTCAAGAAAACATTTGCATAGTGAGGCAAAAAGGGAAGGCACTGGGTGGAGCTAGCGACCTAATCACGGACTCGTCACGGTTTTGCAAGGTTGTACAAATAAAGTTTGCACGTTTGAAACCTAAATCGCATCCTGCTGTGCTTTCCCAGGATAACACTGATTTTATGTTACTTAATAGGCAACGTTTATAGGGCAGAGTACAGTGCTATGAATTTAAACGGGTGCGTGAAATAAGTCAATTTATATATACCGGGAATACTATGTTAACCGAACAAGTAGAACCTAATAAATGTCTGACTCAAAATAGTGTTTTTAGTTCCTTAGGAAAGCAATTCCACATTCCACAATTACTGCAATGCAGCATTTCAAAAAAAAAAAAAAAAATATATATATATATATATATATATATATATATATATATATATATATATAAAGAGATGAAAGCAAAGAACCCCCTTACAAAAAGTAACTGTAATATATATATATATATATATATATATATATATATATATATATAATACTACACCTTCCAATACCATGCAACTGTATTTTCCATCAAAAGCTGATAGAATGCCTCCAAAATTTGCCAACAAAATCACAAAATTTATGACCAGCAATGCAGCCTTCTAAAATAAAAAAAGAATTAAAATAAATATATATATATATATATATATACACATATATATACACACACACACACACACATACACACATATATATATATATATATATATATATATATATATATATATATATAAAGAGATGAAAGCAAAGAACCCCCTTATAGAAAGTAACTGTAAAAAAATAAATAAATATATATATTATGTAATATAATACTATAGCTTCCAATACCATGCAACTGTATTTTCCATCAAAAGCTGATGGATTGCCTCCAAAATTTGCCAACAAAATCGCCAAATTTATGACCAGCGATGTAGCTAAGGTATATAACGGAAACATTTGACAGCTCCCCACATTGAGAAAGAGGATTATAATGGCTGCATTAATGTTCCCCATTAATTATTAAACTAGCGAGAAACAGGTGCAGAGCTAATTTAAAGGGTAACTCCACTATCGCGGGGGGGGGGGGGGGGATTGCAAATAAAGGAAAAGAGTGTGTACTGACCCCTCCCCTCCCCCCAGAAACATCATTTCCTGCTCTTGTGATTGGCCCACCGATTTTTCCAGAAGTCTGCACTAAGATACAAGTCAGATTTCAGGCATCCCCTGCAACAAAGATGTAATTTTTGGAGAGATACTTTCAATAGGAGCATGTCTAAAGGACGCCTAAACTCTAAAGCACGTCTAAAGGACGCTGCACACCTGACAGTTAATTATGAAACCACTCCCATTAGACTCACTCAGTACAGAGGCACAGACAAACACACAGGGATTTCTTCAGAATAACAGGAATCTGCAACAAAGGTTGTTATAATCCCTGCAATGTACAGAGGGGAATGTTTTTTTTCTCAACAAAAGTGGAGTTACGCTTTAAGGCAAATGATAGTTGTACAGAAGGTGGTAAGACCGGACCTTGCCCTGGATGATGACAACTGAGGCCGTGGCTCAAGCTGAAGTTCCACCATTTCTCTGATACAGAGGTTCAAATCTGGATTGATATTTACTCTTAGCATGCCCAACTTTGAGGTATTTTATAGTTAAATCTTACAGTATTCTTCAATATTCTTTACCAAGTGGAAGACATTTACTTCCCGGCAACCAGGAGGTCATGATTCTAAAGCCTCGTACACACGATCGGATTTTCGGCCGGGAATTGTGTGATGATGGACTGTTTGCCTAAAACCCGACCGTTTGTACGCTCCATCAGACAATTGTTGTCTAACTTTCGGCCAACAAATGTTGGATGGCAGGCTAGTAAATTTTCGGCGGACAAATGTCTGTTGTCGGATTTTCCGAGCGTGTGTACACAAGTCCGTCACACAAAAGCCCAAAGTACAAACACGCATGCTCGGAAGCGAGGAAGAGCCGGAAGCGGTCGGTCTTGTAAACTCGCGTTCGTAATGGAGAATTAACATTCGTGACGCGGCAAATTATGAGATCTGGAAATGCAGCGCACAATTCTCTTCTTCTTTAATGGGATAATAATGAAGCTGCTTTGCTGGTGATACTGATGGAGTTATTGCAAACTAATTTTGAAAAGCTTTTTTTTTCTAGTGATATCAAGAATAATATTATTATGCTTTATTTTTTTTTTTGGCCAAGTTACCACAACACCATTATCCAGTAGTTTTTAATCTCAAAGATACAACTATGTTGGTGTCCCTTGTTAATTAACAATTGTATTTATTACATTGTATTTTATAAAATGTAACTGCCGACTCCCAAACTGTCATTTGAAGTAAAACACACAGCCAAGTATTATTCTACACAATTATTATTTATTGTACATTAAAAAAAGAAAACAAATAAAATTAGACATGATATCTGCCAATAGAACTTAACCAAAAAGTGCATTCTATGCATCCAAAAATATAGAAAATGTACCAAATCAAATCATTATTATTCAACCAAAAAATAAAATAAAAGCCTCATGCATGTGTCCTGCTTCTTAATATAGGGGGTCATCAATGCCAAGAGTTGGTGAAAGCAGGGGTCCGTCATCCGGAGATAATTCCGAAAATCATCCGGATTATTCTCCTGGAGCTCCCGCAGCAAAGGCATATGACATCATTGGTCTCCTTTAATAAAGCAACCAATTTTTGGTCCAAGAAATCCCACTCCTCCTGTTCCTGGAATGGACTTGGGTCAAAGCAATAACTCCAAGGCCAAAAATAAATAACATGTTATCTCCTCCGTTTCCGCAACATGACTGGTTGACGAACGGCCACTCAGAAACGAACTGAAAAGCGCAAATCAACACTCACCAAACTTCTACTAACACGAAATTAGCAGAAGGAGCTCAAAGGGTGGCGACTGACAATTGAATTTCCTCTTTATTGGCTCGTAGTACATCTAGTACGTCTAGTACATCACTACGTTTGTGTTTGTTGGCCGACAATTGTGTACCGTTTGTATACAAGACAAGTTCCCGGCACACGACCTTCAGATAAAAGTCTGATGCTCTGTTGGCCAACAGATCGGATCGTGTGTACGAGGCTTTAGTTTCAGTTTACATAAAATTTTGGGAAAAAAAAAAATTACAAGACTTCCAAGAAATTTTTATATTTTGACAAAATGCTTTAACCACTTCAGTTCCAGAAGGTTTTACCCTCCCCCTTCCTGACCAGGCCCTTTTTTGCGTTACAGCACTGCGTTACTGACAATTGCACGGTCGTGCGACGCTGTTCCCTAAATAAAATGTATGCCTATTTTTCCCCACAAATAGAGCTTTCTTTTGGTGGTATTTGATCACCTCTGCGTTTTTTTTTGCACTTTAAACAAAAAAAGAGCGATATTTTGAAAAAAAAAAAAATTTTTTTACTTTCTGCTATAAAACACATCCAATAAAAAAATGTAATAAATCAAATTTCTTAATCAGTTTAGGCCAATATGTATTCTGCTACATGTTTTTGGTAAAGAAAAAATCCCAATAAGCATATATTGATTTGTTTGCGTAAAAGTTATCATGTCTACAAAATACGGGATAGATTTATGGACTTTTTATTTTTTTTTATTGTTTTTACTAGTTATCAGTGATTTTTAGCAGGACTGTGATATTGCGGCGGAAAAAATCGGACACCTAACTGACACTTTTGACAATTTTTGGGGGAACCAGTGACATTATTACAGTGATCAGTGCTAAAAAATATGCACTGTCACTGTACGAATGACACTGCCATGGATAGATTTATGGGCTTTTTATTTTTTTAAATTTTTTTAACTTGTAATGGAGGTGATCAGAGATTTTTTATCAGGACTGCGACATTGCGGCGGACAAATCTGACACTTTTCGGGGACCATTGACACCAATGCATTGATCAGTGATAAAAAAAAAAAATGTACTGTCGCTGTATAAATGACACTGGCAGGGAAGGGGTTAACAATAGGGGGCGATCAAAGGGTAAGTGTGCTCCTAGGGGGTGCTTTCTAACTGTGTGGGGGATGGACTGACAGGAGGAAGAGACAGATCCTTGTTCCTGATTAGCAGAAACACAAGATCTCTCTCCACCTATCTGACAGAACGGTGATCTGCCTTGTTTACAGAGGCAGACCGCCATTCTGCCTCTCCTGTGAATGATCGCAGGCGGCAACCAGACCTGCTGATTGGCTCCCACTGTGTCCAATTACAGCGGGAGCGGGTATCCGGCGACACGCGCGCACGCAGCCCAGAGCCAAGAAGAGAGATCACGAACAGGTACGTGATTTTGCACTTAAGGTCCTTCCTGCCTCAGTATGTGTATATGGGACGGTCCTTAGGTGGTTAAAGTCAACAGGAAGGTCAGGGTCAAGCAGATTTTGTTGGTGGTTTGCAGGGTGCGGTGTGCTTTAACCACTTACCGACCATAATACTTATATAATATATGTTGCGGTTTGCAAGTGGTTTACCGGGATTATCGGTGAATCTGTCCGCCATAGCCCCGTTATTGGTTTTATTGCAGCCGGCGGCTGGCTTTCTCTTGAGAGCGTTCCAAACTGCCCCCGTCCGCCACTCAGCACTGGAAATGGTAAATTCCTAAATGAGAAAATTCATAAGTTAGAAAATTTGAAAATTCGTAAATTAGAAAATTTGAAAATTCATAAATTCAAAAATTTGAAAATTAGAAAATTCATAAATTAGAAATTTAGAGAATTTGAAAATTCATAAATTAGAAAATTAGAAAATTTGAAAATTCGTAAATTTTCGTAAATTTTCGTAAATTTTCGTAAATTTGTAAATTGGCAAATTAGAAAATTTGAAAATTCTTAAATTCGTAAATTTGAAAATTTGTAATTTCGTAAATTTTAAAATTCATAAATTTGAAAATTCGTAAAACCGAAAATTTGAAAATCTGAAAATTTTAAAGAATAACTAACTAACTTATAATAACTAACTATTAAATTATAGGTATTGGAAATTCCTTTCAAATTTGGCTGTTAGTGAACGTAACGAATACGAATTTATTCGAAGTTACAAATTATCCGAAATAACAAATGCTCCATCTAAACAAATGAAGCGGAAGAGATGAATAATAAATAATGATAATAAAACGTTTTTAATATTATTGTTATTTACTATTATTAATTTGTTCCATTGGTTTAGATACAACATTCGTTATTTCTGATAATTCATAACTTCGGATAAATTCGTATTTGTTACACTCACTAACAGCCAAATTTGAAAGGAATTTCCAATACCTATAATTTAATAGCTAGTAATGGTTAAGTTATTATTAGCTAGTTATTATTTCAGATTTTCGAATTTTCAAGTTTTCACATTTTTCGGATTTTTGTTTTTGATTTTGAATATTCGTTCTTATTATCGAATTTCCGAAAAATTTTCGGTTTTCCAAATTTAGAATTTCCGAATTTCGGAAATGTCGGATTTTAGAATATTGAATTTCCGAATTTTCAAATTTTCGAATTTACGAACTTCGTTAAACGGGTTTTCGTTAGTTTGGATGTTTGCGAATTAACAAATTTGTAGAAATTCATTAAAAAACCAATGAGGAACTAAACGAATTGCACATGTCTACCAACGTCAGTGGGAAAAAAAATAATGCCCCATCGTTTGTATCAGTGGGAATAATTGCACCCCATTGTTGGTGTCAGTGGGAGGAATTGTGCCCCATTACTGATGTCATTGGATCCCATTGTTGGTGTCATTGAGAGAAATTGTGCACCATCATTGGTGTCAGTGGGGGGGGGGATTATGTTCCATCGTTGGTATCAGTGGATGAAATGGTGCTCCAAGGGCCAGATAAAAGCGTGCAAAGGGCCGCAGTTTGGAGACCACAGCTCTAGAGCAGTTGCACTTTGCAGACTGCACTGCAAATCTTTTTGCCTTTAGTAAATCAACCCCAAAGAGTTCTCTCTTAACCACTTGCCGACCAGCTCCTATAGATATACGGCGGCAATGTGGCTCCATCCCGCGAATCGACGCACGACGGCTCCTTTAAGAGCCATAGCAGGCGCGCACGCCCACTGCACGGCGGGGGACCCCATGCGCGTGGCCGGCAGGTGAGATCACCGCCAGGCACTCGCGGTCGCAGGCACGAGAGCCAGAACGATCAAAATCCTTGTTCTGACAGGGGAGGAGAGAGATCTGCTGTTCGTAGTAATTGCGAATAGCAATATGCCTCCTCCACCAGTCAGTCCCTCCCCCCACAATTAGACACACCTCCCAGGGAACACACTTAACCCCTTGATCGCCCCCTAGTGTTAACCCCTTCCCTGCCAGTGACATTTATACAGTAATCAGTGCATTTTTATAGCTCTGATCGCTGTATAATTGTCAGTGGCCCCAAAAATGTGTGAAAAGTGTCCGATCTGTCCACCGCAATGTTGCAGTCCCGCTGAAAATCGCAGATCACCGCCATTACTAGTAAAAAAAAAAAAACATTTATAAAAATGCTATAAATCTATCTCCTATTTTGTAGACGCGATAACTTTTGCACAAACCAATCAATATACGCTTATTGCGATTTTGTTTACCAAAAATTGATATCGGCCTAAACTGATGAAGAAATTATATTTATTATAGCAAAAAGTAAAAAATATTGTTTTTTTTTTCAAAATTGTTGGTCTTTTTTGTTTATAGCGCAAAAAATAAAAACCGCAGAGGTGATCAAATACCACCAAAAGAAATCTCTATTTGTGGGGAAAAAAAGGATGTCAATTTTGTTTTTGATATTTATTATAGCAAAAACAATTTGGGGGGGATATTTAATATAGCAAAAATGAAAAAATACTGTTTTTTTTTTTCAAAATTGTTGTTTCTTTCTTGTTTATAGCGCAAAAAAAAAACGCAGAGGTGATCAAATACCACCAAAAGAAAGCTCTATTTGTGGGGGGAAAAAAAAGGACGTCAATTTTGTTTTTGGATATTTATTATAACAAAAAAATGTTTTGGGGATATTTATTATAACAAAAAGCAAAACAATTTGTTTATATTTTTTCAAAATTGTTGTTTTTTTGTTTATAGCGCAAAAAAAAAACGCAGAGGCGATCAAATACCACCAAACCAAAGCTCTATTTGTGGGGAAAAAAAGGACGTCAATTTTGTTTTTGGATATTTATTATAGCAAAAAGTAAAAAATATTGTTTTTCTTCAAAATTTTCATTTTTTTTTTGTTTATAGCGCAAAAAATAAAAACCGCAGAGGTGATCAAATACCACCAAAAGAAAGATCTATTTGTGTGGAAAAAATAGACGTCAATTTTGTGTGGGTACAGCGTCGCGCGACCGCGCAATTGTCACTTAATGCAGGCGCAGCGCCATATCGTAAAAAATGGCCTGGTCATTAAGGGGGCACATGAAGTGGTTCAGCCCCGGAAAGGATTTGCCCCCTTAATATGACCGGGCCATTTATTTGCGATACGGCGCTGCGTCGCATTAACTGACAATTGCGCGGTCGTGCGACGCTGTACCCAAAACAAAATTGACCAACTTTATCTAGTAGAAGTTTGGCCTTGGTCTCTCTGCGCAGGTTGACCTCGACGCTCCCTTGTGAAGCTCTCCAGAATTTAGCCCAATGCCGAAAAAAAAAAAAAAAAAAAAAGAAAACCCCAACACTGCTTACCTAATAAACTCACTAATCCCGCGTTATGATGATGTATCGCTGGCGCTATAAACGGGTCTGTTGCCAAGTACAGTAGACCGTTTCTTAATAGCGTCGTCAGCCGTACCTCGGAGATCTGTGGTACATTTGGTATGGATTAATGTATTACCTTTTTACTTCTAAAGTTCTGATTTAAAAATAGAGTTTAAAAAGAAAAAAAATACAAAAAAAAAAAAAAAAAAAAGCCCTCGGACCAGCTCCCCCGCGACATGAATTTGGTGGTCTATTTTTTTCCCAAGTCCGTAGGAAAAAGCTTTGGCCACATCACGGTATCACCACATAATTTAAAGCTATTCAGCAGAGTTCAGCAATATGTGCACAAGAAAAAAAAAAAAAAAGGAGCACAGGGCAATCTGTTTTAATGAAGTGCATTGGAGGAGCCGTATGAGAAATTGTGCACGGCCTTGTTTTAATTACATGTCAAAAATAACCCCGCGCTCCGTATAGCCGATCAAGAAAAACAGAAATGATTGTTTATGATTTGTAAAGTGGTCCCATTTAAACGCCCATCAACCAAACCGAAAAAAAAGGAGGGGGGGTTTTTTTAAAGAATTTTTTTTTTTTTTTCAAGAATAAAAAAAAAAAAAAAAAAAAAAAAAAGAAGATTAAGTTAGGTGTGAACAACAGAAAGATCTATATTTCAGCTTGTAATTGGACAGGTTTTCAGTCTGATTCCCCCCGAAATGGTATAAACCGCATAATATTTTTTAAAGCCAAATTGTCCAAGGACATGAACCCTGAACTTTCCTAATTGAATCCAGTTTGGCAGGGAATATTTTTGACCTGTACTAGAATGTGTGTGTGCGTTTTTTTTAATGCTTCATGGGAAGGGCACAAAAAAATAGGTCCGGATTCATAAAAAATATAAACAAAAAAAAAAAAAAAACAATTTTGAAAAAAAAACAAAACAATATTTTTTACTTTTTGCTATAATAAATATCCAAAAACAAAATTGACGTCCTTTTTTTCCCACAAATAGAGCTTTCTTTTGGTGGTATTTGATCACCTCTGAGGTTTTTATTTTTTGCGCTATAAACAAAAAAAATAAATCCCCCCCCAAAAAATAATTTAAAAACAAATTTCTTCATTAGTTTAGGCCGATATCAATTCTTGGTAAACAAAATTGCAATAAGCGTATATATTGATTGGTTTGCGCAAAAGTTATCGTGTCTAAAAAAATGGGGTATAGATTTATGGCATTTTTATTTATTTTTCTATTTTTTACTAGTAATAGCGCCGATCTGCGATTTTTAGCGGGACTGCGACATTGCAGCAGACAGATTAGACACTTTTCACACTTTTTTTTTTTTGGGACCATTGACATTTATAGAGCGATCAGAGCTATAAAAATGCACTGATTACTGTATAAATGTCACTGGTAGGGAAGGAGTTAACACTAGGGGGCGATTTACTAAGGCAAAAAAAGACTTTGCAAAGTGCAATTGCGCAGCTTAGTAAATGAGCAGACGCTCTGCTGACTTCCATCATCCAATCAATTGCAAGCAAAAATTTAGTTTTTTTTTTTGTTTTTTTCCTTGCACATGATTGGGTGCGCTTTGCAAAGTGAAGCCCTACTTTACTAAGCTCTGGAGCAACTGCACTTGTAGAGGGCAACTAAGGTAAAGTGCACAACCTATTTGCCTTTAGTAAATCAACCCCCTATTTGTTTTAGCTACATATTTGGATGTGACCTTCTTTAAACACTTTAAGACCGCCCACCGCACATATACTGTGGCAGGGCGGCTCTGTTGCATAAAATGAGGTACCTGTACGTCGCCTCGTGTAACAGATACCGTGGGCGCGGCTGACTCGATGTCTGCTGGCCACCCGCAATCGCGATACAGAGAGGCATACCGGGGATCTGCCTTGTTTCTGACAGGGAACAGTGCTGAGATCTGCTGTTCCCAGTGATCGGGAACAGCGATCTCTGTGTGTTGAGAGAAAAACTCACCCAAGCTCAACCGCTATATAGTATAGTTGGTGTGTAGAGTAGTCGGGGCTCTGGCTAATTAAGCTCACAAAAAAGATCCGTAGAAAGTACAGGCCCGGCAACTCGACAGCTTCTCCGTAGAAAATATTTATATAAGCATTACAGCAATAACATCATCCAAAATACTGACGCGGTTTGGCCTTAGGCCGAAACGCGTCAACCCCCGGAGGAGGGTGCCCAGAAGATGGCTGGGAGAGTGCGTAAATCGGCTGAAGCCTGGAGCAGACGGGTTCTTGCCCAGGAAGAGGAAATACCAGCCTGAAGGGCTGCTGTCCTTCTGGGCAGTTCAGCTGAATTTCTGTTTGTTCATTGAGGTCCCAGCTAAGTGACCTGGGGGGGCCTATTCTCCTGAACTTTTCTGGAACTGATTGAGGGATTTATATGGAGGGTCTGGTCTGAAGAGTTCACAGGAGATACACAATATTACCAAAAGTATTGGGACGCCTGTCTTTACACGCACATGAACCTTAATGACATCCCAGTCTTAGTCCGTAGAGTTCAATATTGAGTTGGTCCACCCATTTCAGCTATAACAGCTTCAACTCTTCTGGGAAGGCTGGCCACAAGGTTTAAGAGTGTCTATGGGAATGTTTGACCATTCTTCCAGAAGAGCATTTGTGATGTCAGGCACTGATGTTGGACGAGAAGGCCTGGCTCGCAGTCTCCGCTCTAATTCATCCCAAAGGTGTTCTATCGGGTTGAGTTCAGGACTCTGTGCAGGCCCCAAACTGTTCCCACAAAGTTGGGAGCATGAAAATGTCCAAAAATGTCTTGGTATTCTGATGCCTTAAGAGTTCCCTTCACTGGAACTAAGGGGCCAAGCCCAACCCCTGAAAAACAACCCCACACCTTAATCCCCCCTCCACCAAATGATTTGGACCAGTGCACAAAGCAAGGTCCATAAAGACATGGATGAGCGAGTTTGGGGTGGAGGAACTTGACTGGCTTGCATTTCTTCTGGTCTCCCTGTGTAGTTCAGCCCGTAATTTGCTGCTGCAAGGAATCTTCTAGGAATCTTTGAGAAGGAGACAAGTGTCCTCAAGTTACTGCTCAGCTTTAATGTAGTGTCCACCAGTTACCGGACATCCATCCAAGTTCAAGTTATAATAAAGCATAAATCAGGACACCCCTAGACTATTTACTGAGCCAGAAGAGTGGCTGAGACTGTGAGCCTGGCTGTGGATAGAGTAGCTTGGGAAGGAACCTGGGACAAACCAGCGGCCCTCGAGGGGATTAGCGCTACATAAATATGGGAAAATGCCCTAAACCCCCCTTTTTATGATTCACTTGAAATGTCCCAGATTACCGAAACTGTTTGTTTTCTTACTCTGGGTGTAATAAGGAGAAGTGCAGAAGAATCCCCTCCTGAATCCCTTTACCTCCTAATTATTTTCAAGATCTATGCAAAGGGCGGCCCGTCCATTAAGGGAGCACGGGTGCCGCCCCCTCTATCATGCCACCCCCCTATATGGGTGATGGATAGATTCATCCATAGCATGAATCTATCCATGGTCACCGTGGCCACCTTCTTTCCATACGTTCGGCCCCTTTTTTAGGACCCCGGGCGCATGAATTACAGCGGCGGGGGAATTTTTTTGAAGCACCTGAGCCATAAGCTCTAATAGGCTTCAGAATAGGGTGGACTCCGGACACAGAGCATTGCTGCTCGGAGCCCACCCAGATGTGTTAGAAAAGCAAATGAATATTCGCTTTTCTAACACTGAATCGCCTCCCCACCAATCAGGGTCTGATACCCATTTCCCGATTGGCTGAAAGGTCAGGTGATCCTATTGGACGCCTAGAAGGAGGGGGGACGCACGGCAGAAGCCGCTGTGATATCAGAAGAGAAGAGGACACAGGAGATGCTGCCAGATGCCCACCGCAGCCTGTCCCCCTGTCTGATGTGCACGCCGATCCCCACCGTTGTGTGTCCGCCGATCTCTGCCACTGTGTACCCGTCGATCCCTGATGCTGCGTGCCTGCTGATCCCCGATGTGCCCGTTGATCCCCGCCGCCAATGAGGTAAGTGCCGATGGACTGGCAGACAGCGGGGGGTGGATGTACCCACCGATCCCCACCACTGTGTGCCCGTCTTTTCCTGATGCTGTGTGCCTGCTGATTTCCGATGTGTCCGCCGATGAGGTAAGTGCCGGTGGACTGGCAGACAGTGGGGGGGTTTGATGTAGCCGCCGATCCCCGCCACTGTGTGCCTGCCGATCCCTCCCACTGTGTGCCCGTCGCTTCCCGATGCTGTGTGCCTGCCGATCCCCGATGTGCCCACCAATCCCCGCCGCCAATAAGGTAAGTGGCGGTGGACCGGCAGACAGCGGGGGGGTTTGATGTACCCGCTGATCTCCAGCGCTGTGTGCCTGCCGATCCCTCCTGCTGTGTGCCCGTCGTTTCCCGATGCTGTGTGCCTGCCGATCCCTGATGTGCCCGCCGATCCCTGATGTGCCCGCCGATCCCTGCCGCCAATGAGGTAAGTGCCGGTGGACTGGCAGACAGTGGGGGGGTTTGATGTACCTGCTGATCCCCGCCGATCCCTACCGCTGTGTGCCTGTCATTTCCTGATGCTATGTGCCTGCCGATCCCCGATGTGCCGCCGATGAGGTAAGTGCGGTGGACTGGCAGACAGCGGGGGGGTTTGATGTACCCACCGATCCCCGCCGCTGTGTGCCTGCCGATCCCTCCCACTGTGTGCCTGTTATTTCCCGATGCTGTGTGCCTCCCGATCCCTGATGTGCGATCCCTGCCACCGATGAGGTAAGTGCCGGTGGACCAGCAGACAGCGGGGGGGGGGGTGTTTGATGTACCCGCTGATCCCCGCCGCTGTGTGCCCGCCGATCCCTCCCACTGTGTGCCCGTTGTTTCCCGATGCTGTGTGCCTGTCGATCCCCGATGTGCCCGCCGATCCCCGCCGTCGATGAGGAAAGTGCTGGTGGACTGGCAGACAGCGGGGGGTAGGGGTTGAGGTGCTGTGGGGGGGTGGTTGTTTGCCGCTCCCCCCAAACAAAAAACCACCAGCCGCCACTGTGCTCTAGTAAAGGAATACACGTGTTACAAGTACAAAGTATGCTTTTCTAAGAACAATAACGGCAGTAAAAGATATCAGGATTAAAGTGACCTTTAGTTAGTATGATAAAAAAAAATATCAGAAAGCTCAATATGCAGAAGAGGGTTTACACTTGCCTATCCTGCCATCCTCTATTTTAGGGACTGTTTAAGAGTCTGACTGAAGAATCTTCACGGTTTACACCTCTAGAAGTATTGGACGCCGTGTCCCTTGTCACACATTGGGGTTTCCTCTAATGACCCCTGTAGTCCTATAATGACAGGGGCTGGCAGGGGGAACCACTATACACAGCGGGGGGGGGGGGGGGGGGGGGATTGGCCTTAAGGATAGTACAAGTTCCTTGACAAAGTCCAGGTCAGGGATCCTGGAGGTCGTGAGGTCCTTTTATGCTGACCTTCTTGGGAGGAAGGAGCTTGACTGTGACAGGATGGAAAGCTTTTTGGACTCTACTCCAGGTCTAAATGATGAAGATGTCCCATTGATGAATTTGACAGAGGAGTTTACAGTTGAAGAGGTGATGAGGGCAATCAAACAGCTTGTCATCAAAAAGTCACTTGGACCGGATGGCTTGACAGCTGAGTTTTACAAAGCCTTTAAGTCTATTCTGGCCCCACATTTGGTAGAGGTTTTTAACAGTTGCCTTGCTGGGGGGTGCTTTCCCCTTCTATGAGGCACTTGGCTGTGATTCTTCTTTCAAAAGGTAAAGAGCCTTCGATGATTGAGAATTGGCGCCCCATCAGCCTCCTCAATGTCGATAGAAAGGTGCTGGCAAAGATATTTTTCTGGCGCCTATCGTCAGTAGCAGAGTCTTTGCTTTCTCGCCATCAGCACTGTTCGGTCCAGGGTAGGTACACCTTCACAGCGGTTTTAGCTGTCCGGGAGGCCTTGGAGCGGTGCAGGGCTGCAGGCTGGGGAAAGTATTTGCTGACATTGGATCAGGCAAAGGCTTTTGATCATGTTAACCATGAGTACCTGTGGTTGCTCCTTAGTAAGTACGGTAGGCCGGGTGGTTTTGTCAATTGGTTGAAAGTCTTCTATAAGGGGGCAGAAAGCTTTCCTCTTGTTAATGGTTGGGTTGGGCAGTTCTTTGAGGTTGGCTCTGGAGTGCGTCAGGGTTGTCCCCTAAGTCCCCTGCTCTATGTGTTTGCAATCGACCCCTTCATCAGGAAGCTAGAGAGCGGCATGTTGTGTGGGGTACCAGTGGGGCTCCCGGGTGAGCCGCCTTTGAGGGTTGTTGCCTATGCGGACGATGTGTCGGTGATTGTCACTGGGACCGATGAAGCAGAGGAGGTGGTCTCTCTTTCAACATGTTACCCTGAAGCATCAGGCTCCAAGATCAATCAGGAAAAGAGTGCAGTTTTCTGGATGGGAAAGGAAGGTGAGGGGTTTGATCTCCCGGACACCTTTCCAGTGCCCCAGGAAAGAATTAAGATTCTAGGCATTGAATTCGGACCCGGCCATTATGGCCTTAAAAACTGGGAAGGCAGACTGGAAATTGCCATTACTAAGGTTATCAGCTGGAAGAGATGGAAGTTATCTCTGAGGGAAAGGGTTGATCTGATTAAGACTTACCTGATTCCGATCTTCTTGTATGTCAGCTTTGTCTGCATCTTGCCAGTGTCTCTCTATGCTAGGGTCAGTAGTGTGTTCTTCCAGATGCTGTGGGGGAACAGACTGAACCCCATCAAGAGGAATGTCACCTATCTATCCAGGAGGGAGGGTGGCTTAGGGATGGTCAACCCCATTTCTTTTCTTTTCGCTGCTTTTTCTCAAGTTTAACATTGGTAATATGCTTGCAGTGGAACCTCCTGGATGGGTAGGCATATTTAGATCTTGGTTTAGGCCTTTTCTATGACTTTGGGAAGAAGGTGGCCAAGTGAAGAATCTCAGGGGTCATCGTGGTCAGCTACCAGCCTATGTCGCTCCGTGCCTGAAGTTACTACAGCAGTGGCGATTATCGGCTTAAGATCTCAGATCAGTTCCGAGGAAAGTCCTTATGGGTCAAGTCTTGAGTGAAGTCTTTCATGACCCACTGGTCTTAAGGGATTGCCCAGGCCCAGTTTTGAGGGCAGGGTTAAGACTGATTAATTTTGATAGAGTCCCCCTTAAATTTAGGGATCTGGCCTGGTTGTGCTTCCATGGGAGGCTCTATGTTAGGGGTAATTTGAAATTCCTCAGTGGGATGGAACGTAGCTGTCCTCGGGAGGAGTGTGCAGGTGAGGAGGAGACTATGGACCATTTTCTGCTTCATTGCCCTTTTAACATAGCAGTGTACAAACAGGTGGGGCGGGCCCTCGGTGTTCCTTTCCTCTCCAGGCTGGGTTATGCTGAGTGGGTGTACGGAGCATTCCATACTGGTGGGGTTTTTTGTTTGGATACACTTTTTTTAGTTAGCCTAGTAGTCCGTTATTTCACTTGGAACGCACGGTGTCAGGTCTGCACTTGGCATAAAATCCTTCCTGTTCAGGTGGTGGTGTATGACATTCTGCATGAGGTGGAGAAGATTCGGGTGCTTGAGAGAGACAAGCGGAGTCAGGGGGCTTGGTTGAAGGTGTGGAGGGGTTTCAAGCCTCCCTGACTGCCAGGAGTCTCTTTCCCGGGTGTGGCTGTCTGTCTCTTATCACCCTAGATTATTATTTTTTTGATTAATTTCTGATAAATGGCTGCGTACATAGGTGATGGGTTGTGCCTCTTAGGCCCTCTCTGCTGCTTTATGTAAATACCGTATTTATCGGCATATAACACGCACCCCAATTTAGGAGGGAATTTTAAGGAAAAAAAAACTTTTAGGAGGGAAGTTATAGGGAAAAAAAACTTACATTTAAATGCCCATCATTGCAGCCTTCTCAGTGCAGCCTTGCCCCAGTGCAGCCATGTCAGTGCAGCCTTGTCAGTGCAGCCTTCTCAGTGCAGCCATGTCAGTGCAGCCTTGTCAGTGCAGCCTTCCCCAGTGCAGCCATGTCAGTGCAGCCTTCTCAGTGCAGCCATGTCAGTGCAGCCTTGTCAGTGCAGCCTTCCCCAGTGCAGCCTTCCCCAGTGCAGCCTTCCCCAGTGCAGCCTTGTCAGTGCAGCCTTCCCCAGTGCAGCCTTCCCCAATGCAGCCTTGTCAGTGCAGCCTTCCCCAGTGCAGCCTTCCCCAATGCAGCCTTGTCAGTGCAGCCTTGTCAGTGCAGCCTTGTCAGTGCAGCCTTCCCCAGTGCAGCCTTCCCCAATGCAGCCTTGTCAGTGCAGCCTTGTCAGTGCAGCCTTCCCCAGTGCAGCCTTGTCAGTGCAGCCTTCCCCAGTGCAGCCTTGTCAGTGCAGCCTTCCCCAGTGCAGCCTTGTCAGTGCAGCCTTCCCCAGTGCAGCCTTCCCCAATGCAGCCTTGTCAGTGCAGCCTTCCCCAGTGCAGCCTTCCCCAATGCAGCCTTGTCAGTGCAGCCTTGTCAGTGCAGCCTTGTCAGTGCAGCCTTCCCCAGTGCAGCCTTCCCCAGTGCAGCCTTCGATCCTCTGTCCTGGGCTTCAAAATCGCCGACCGCGATTTGAAAATGGTGCCGCCGGTGCCGAAATACACAGTGCCGGTCCTCGGCTCTTTCCGGCGGCTGTCGTTCACTTTCGGCTATACTCGTAGTCCCGAGCGGAGCTATCCGAACCTAGCCGAGTAGGTTCAGATAGCTCCGCTCGGGACTACGAGTGGAGCCGAAAGTGAACGAGAGCCGCCGGAAAGAGCCGAGGACCGGCTCTTTGTATTTCGGCGCTGGCAGCGCCATTTTCAAATCTCGGTCGGCGATTTTGAAGTTGTGACAGCTCGGGATCGCAGGGGATCGGCGTATAACACGCACCTGCGATTTTGACCTGATTTTAAGGGGAAAAAAGTGCGTGTTATATGCCGATAAATACGGCAGTTTTCTAAAAATGTTTTGGTAGTGGATTATGTATATATTATATATATTCTGAACATGGATGTGTATTCCTTGGATTTCTGATGAAGTTTTGTACTATGGTTTTGTTTTTTACTTTTGTATAAAATTGGTTGCTTGATTCTTCTCAATAAAGGATCAATAGTGTCCCATCATTGGTGCTGGTGGGAGGAATAGTGCCCCATCATTGGTGTCAGTGGGAGGAATAGTGCCCCATCATCGGTGTCATTGGGAGGCATAGTGCCCCATTATTGGTGTCAGTGGGAGGAATAGTGCCATTATATAAACACACACACAATATATTACCAAAAGTATTGGGACGCCTGCCTTTACATGCACATGAACTTTAATGGCATCCCAGTCTTAGTCCGTAGGGTACAATATAAACCCTTTTGCAGCTATAACAGCTTCAGCTCTTCTGGGAAGGCCGTCCACAAGGTTTAGGAGTGTATCTATGGGAATGTTTGACCATTCTTCCAGAAGCACATTTGTGAGGTCAGGCCCTGATGTTGGACGAGAAGGCCTGACTCGCAGTCTCCGCTCTAATTCATCCCAAAGGTGTTCTATCGGACTGAGGTCGGGACTCTGTGTAGGCCAGTCAAGTTCCTCCACCCCAAACTCGCTCATCCGTGTCTTTATGGACCTTGCTTTGTGCACTGGTGCGCAGTCATTTTGGAACAGGAAGGGGCCGTCCCCAAACTGTTCCCACAAAGTTGGGAACATGAAATTGTCCAAAATTTCTTGGTATGCTGACGCCTTAAGAGTTCCCTTCACTGGAACTAAGGGGCCAAACCCAACCCCTGAAAAACAACCCCACACTATAATACCCCCTCCACCAAATGATTTGGACCAATGCACAAAGCAAGGTCCATAAAGATATGGATGAGTGAGTTTGGGGTGGAGGAACTTGACTGGCCTGCACAGAGTCCTGACCTCAACCCGATAGAACACCTTTGGGATGAATTAGAGTGGAGTCAGGCCTTCTCGTCCAACATCAGTGCCTGACCTCACAAGTTTCTGGAAGAATGGTCAAACATTCCCATAGACACACTCCTAAACCTTGTGGACGGCCTTCCCATAAGAGTTGAAGCTGTTATAGCAGAAAGGGTGGGCCAACTCAATATTCAACCCTACGGACTAAGACTGGGGTACCATTAAAGTTAGAGATAAGTTAGTAAGATAAGAGCGAGATATTGGCTGGAGAGCGCACAATAATCTGGCAAGCAGGAAGTTTAAAGCCATGTCAAAATAGGAAGTTCATGGGAGGAGCAAAGGGTTCATGTTGCAAGAAAAACAAGGCCCAAGGCAGGATTGTCCAATGGATCAGAGAGGGAGCTGTTCAGCATCTCTGGTGACTCAGCAAAAAGAGGCATTTCCAGAGGTCGCAGGTTCGGACCCGAGTCCTGACCTATAGAGTGACAACGCTCAGTCCCTATCTGACAGTTGTGCTTCTGTGTTGTCACCTCTCACATGAGTTTTCTGTGGAGACCACAAGTCACTACCAATTAGACAGGCACAGTCCACTGTTGTCATTATCAGGAAACCCAACCTGTGAAGTACCACGCAGCCATTGCTGGAGTCAATGTGGTTACAAAGAGGCTGCAGGAGGTGCAACAAAAGATGGAAAAAAGGTGAAAACTGTTTTTTCATAAAAAAACATGGGAAATGTTTATAATACGCAGCGCTTTGGGAAACTACACCGATCAGCCATAGCCTGGTGGCCATTGACATGTAAAGTGAATGACATTGATTATCTGGTTACAATGGCATCTGAAAGTGGGTGGGATATATTAGGCAGCAAGTGAACATGTTTTCCCTGAAGTTGATGTGTTGAAAGCAGAAAAAATGGACATCACAGTTTTTTGTGTATGGGGCTGCATAACTGCAGACTGGTCAGGGTGCCCACGCTGACCTGTGTCCACAGCCAGAAGCGCCTACGTTTGGCACGTGAGCATCAGAAGTGGAGAAGAAGGTGGCCTGGTCTGAGGAAGCACGGTTTCTTTTTCATCATGTGGATGGCCAGGTGCGTCACTTACCTGGGGAAGAGATGGCACCAGGATGCATTACGGGAAGAAGACAAGCCGGAGGAGGCAATCTTCTGCTAGGAAACCTTGGCTCCTGCCATTTATGCGGCGGTTACTTGACACGTACCACCAACCTAAACATTGCTGGTGACCAAGTCCACCCCTTCATGGAAACGGTATTCCCTAATGGCAGTGCCCTCTTTCAGCAGGATAATGCCACACTACAAAGAGGGTTCAAGAATGGTTGGAGGAACACGAGTTTGAGGTGTTGACATTCAGCCTTCAGATTCTCCAGATCTCAATCCAAACGGGCATCTTCGGGATGGGCTGGAGAAATAAGTCCAATCCGTGGAGGCCCCACCTCACATCTTACAGGACTTAAAGAATCTACTACTGACGGCTTAGTGCCGGATACCACAGCGTACCTTTAAAGGTGTAGGGAAGTCCATGCCTCAATGGGTCAGGGATGTTTTGGTGGCAAAAGGGGGATCTACTCTAAATTAGAGGTGTGGTCATAAAGGTATGGCTGATCGATGTGTATGTCATTCAATGATGGTTTAGATTTGCTTTACCTGGGGAAGAGATGGCACCAGGATGCATTATGGGAAGAAGACAAGCCGGAGGAGGTAATGTTCTGCCAGGAAACCTAGGCTCCTTCCATTTACGTGGCGGTTACTTGACGCACCACCAACCTAAACATTGCTGGTGACCAAGTCCATCCCTTCATGGAAACGGTATTACCTGATGGCAGTGCCCTCTTTCAGCAAGATAATGCCACACTACAAAGAGGGTTCAAGAACGGTTGGAGGAACACGAGTTTGAGGTGTTGACATTCAGCCTTCAGATTCTCCAGATCTCAATCCAAACGGGTATCTTCGGGATGGGCTGGAGAAGCAAGTCCAATCCATGGAGGCCCCACCTCACATCTTACAGAACTTAAATGATCTTCTATTGACAACTTGATGCTGGATACCACAGCGTACCTTTAAAGGTGTAGGGAAGTCCATGCCTCAATGGGTCAGGGCTGTTTTGGGACCTACTCTAAATTAGAGGTGTGGTCAAAAAGGAATGGCTGATCGATGTATATGTCATTCAATGATGGTTTAGATTTGCTTTACCTGGCGAAGAGATGGCACCAGGATGCAGTATGGGAAGAAGACAAGCCGGAGGAGGCAATGTTCTGCTAGGAAACCTTGGCTCCTGCCATTTATGTGGTGGTTACTTGACACGTACCACCAAACCTAAACATTGCTGGTGACCAAGTCCACCCCTTCATGGAAACTGTATTCCCTGGTGGCAGTGCCCTCTTTCAGCAGGATAATGCCACACTACAAAGAGGGTTCAAGAATGGTTGGAGGAACACGAGTTTAAGGTGTTGACATTCAGCCTTCAGATTCTACAGATCTCAATCCAAAGGGGCATCTTCGGGATGGGCTGGAGAAGCAAGTCCAATCCATGGAGGCCCTACCTCGCATCTTACAGGACTTAAAGAATCTACTACTGACGGCTTAGTGCCGGATACCACAGCGTACCTTTAAAGGTGTAGGGAAGTCCATGCCTCAATGGGTCAGGGCTGTTTTGGTGGCAAAAGGGGGACCTGCTCTAAATTAGAGGTGTGTTCATAAAGGTATGGCTAATAGGTGTATATGTCATTCAATGATGGTTTAGATTTGCTTTAACCCCCCCCCCCCCCCCAACACCCCAACACACACACACAAAGCCTTTCTTTGCACTGATAATTATTTTTTATAATGAAAATTAAAACATTTTAAGCTTTCAGGCTCCGTTTTTTGCTTGACTGTTAGCTCTTCAGGCTAAAGCTCGAGTGTTCTTATGCAGAGCTGTGTCAGTTGTCAACACTTTATAAAAATAATTGATAGCTCTTATTAAATATGTACCAGAATGACATCCGCTGAATTACAGTGTCTTTTATTTAAATAGGAGTGGTTTTCATTTAATAAATTCTCTCACTTATCATATAAATCAGGGCATTGAAAAAAAAAAAAAAAAAAAACAGAAGGTGAAAAAGTCTTTATGGCCTAAAATCATACAACAATACGGCAAGTTTGGGGCAAACTGAATTGGTAAAGTACCTCAAGATTTACCGGCCTACTAATAGCTATTTAAAGCACATTAAATTACATGAAATATTGTCAGTATTCTATTGTAATTTATGTGATTAAATAGTACTCGCAAAATACCTTTGCTCTAAAAATGATTTATAAAGTGTTTTTCTACTAAAAGCATCCAAAAGGCTCTTGGATGTCAAAGTGAAGCCATTAATCTTTCTATTTGCATTTTACTAAGGAGTATGTGTTGCTAGATTAGTGGATACGTGCAGGCATTCTGAATTTCTATAGGGTATTATTCACTTGACCCTTTTCTTTTTTTTTTTTTTTTTTTTTGCAAAGCGGTTCTGTTCCACTTGGACAAACAGATTAAGTATCCAACGAAAATGTGAATGGAAACACAGATTCTCCTTACCATAATGAGAGTAATAAATATACATTCATTTTATTTTATCATTATTTATCATCATTTCATTATCCCTTTATCAAAATATTGAGGGGGAAATTAATAAAACCTATTTTTTTTTTTTGCCCCATCCATTAAGAAAAAAAAAAAAAAAATGAGGCTAAAATTTTAGAATTTGATGGGATGTACTATTGCAGCAAATGGACTAAAAAAATGAGTTAAAAAAATGAGATTTTGGTAATATATTACCATTATGGTAACATGCATTTTGGTATAATTAAGGTGTTTTTTAATGTTTTTTTTTTAATGGTTTTAAGGGGACAAGGGCTTTATTATGGCTCTTGATAGTTACAGAAGATTTTTTTTTCAAAAATCCTGGACCTGTTATTCTGCAAGAAAAGGCCCTTCATTGGCCTCATTATTATTATTATTATTATTATTATTATTATTATTATTATTATTTTAATGGGATGGTACTATTGCAGTAAATAGAATGTTATTATTCTGAATAAGTGAAACTGAAATTTTTCATTTCCAAAAACTTTGGTTACAAAATTTGGGAGAATTTTTGTCATGTCTTTAAGTCTTCTTATGGAATGTTAATATTCAGAATAAGTGAAACTGAAAGTTTTCAGTTCTTAAAATTGTTGGTAAAAATATGGAGATTTCTGTTAAAATGTTGCCACTATGGCAATATGCATTTAGGTGAAATGAAGGTGGTATTTTTGTGGTTTTAAAGGGCATGGGCTTTACCATGGCTCTTGTGACTGTGTGGCTCATGTCTTATTTCTTCAAGTGTTCTTGAAGAATGTTATTTTTGCAATAAGTGAAACTGAAAATTTTTATTTCCTTAAAATTTGGTTAAAATGTGGGAGAACTTTTGTAATTCTAAGTATTAATGTTGAGAGAATTTTTGTAATGTCTTAAAGTGTGTTTTATGGAATGTTGTTATTCAGAATAAGTGAAACTGAAAGTTTTCAGTTCCTAAAAATTTTGGTAAAAAAAATTGAGATTTAGGTGAAATCTTGCCATTATGCTTACATTCATTTAGGTGAAATGAAGGTGGTATTTTTGTGATTTTAAAGGGTATGGGCTTTAACATGGCTCTTGTGACTGTGTGGCTCATGTCTTATTTCTTCAAGTGTTCTTGAAGAATGTTATTATTGCAATAAGTGAAACTGAAAATTTTTATTTCCTTAAAATTTGGTTAAAATTTTGGGAGAGTTTTTGGAATGTCTTAAAGTGCATTTATGGAATGTTATTATTCAGAATAAGTGAAACTGGAAGTTCTCCATTCCTAAAAATTTGAGTAAAAAAATTGAGATTTCGGTGAAATATTGCCATTATGGTAACATGCATTTAGCTATAATTAGGGTGTTTTTTTTTTTTTTAATGGTTTAAAGGGACATGGGCTTTATTATGGCTATTGATAGTTATTGATAGTTACAGAAGATTTTTTCAAAAATCCCGGACCTGTTATTCTGCCAGAAAAGGCCCTTCATTAGCCTCATTATTTTTATTTTTTCAATGGGATGGTACTATTATAATGGGATGGTACTATTTTAATGGGATGGTACTATTGCGGTACATGGAATGTTATTATTCAGAATAAGTGAAACTGAAAATTGGTTAAAAAAATTGGGGAGAATTTTTGTAATGTCTTTAAGGCTGGGTTCACACTATTGTGAATTGGATGCAGGTTTCCCAAAATTTTGGTAAAAAAATTTGAGATTTCGGTGAAATCTTGCCATTATGGTAACATGCAAATGGTATAATAATGATGTTTTTTTTTTAATGGTTTTAAAGGGACATATGAAACCAAAAAAGCTATAGGATTTTAAGGACACACGGGTAGGCTATAAAGGGCAAAATTGTTTTATTTAGATACAACTTTCATAAAATAAGAACAATAAATGCATATGGATACACATAACGGGAAATATTTCCATAAAATTGGTATTTTATACCCCACACATGACCAAAGACACCACTTCATGCAGTACATAGATAGAATAGTACATCCAAGAACGAGCGGAGATCGAATTCCCAAAAAGGTGTTACAAATAGGGATGAAAAAGAGCAGATTTGTGGGTCAGGTTGTGAGTCCAGGTATGTGTATTCTTGATGGCTTGACATGTTGCACGTATGGGTACGCTTCTTCAGGGGGCATAGAAGGTTTGTGTAGTGGTCAGACGTGAAGTAAAAAATATAGTCTCTTTGCTGGTAGGCAAAAGTATCTGATTATATTAGGAGACCAAGAATGTAGGGATAGCACTGTAAAAGCACCATTACTAGCCCGTCCCCCAATGTTGGGGTTGAAAGTAAATAAAGTCTATTGCGGCTATTCGTAAGTAATGATAGACGGAGGTAGATGCCTCAAGCCTTGAAAAACCGGGCCACATATGTACGGTGCATCTCCCACTAGCTGGTCAGCAGACGCAGTGGCTTAGGTCATGTGTGGGGTATAAAATACTAATTTTATGGAAATATTTCCTGTTATGTGTATCTCTATGCATTTATTGTTCCTTTTGTATGAAAGTTGTATCTAAATAAAACAATTTTACCTTTTATAGACTTTTTAGGTTTCATATGTCTATTACCGGGACGTTGGCACACTGCTACATGTGTACCTACAGTGTCACCCTGTTTTAGGTACACATCTATTTGGGGATTTCCTAAACTATTTCAAGGGACATAGGCTTTAGTATGACTGTTAATAGTTACAGAAGTTTTTTTTTTAAATCCTGACCCTGTTATTACACTTGAAAAAGTCCCTTCACTGGCCTCATTGTTTTTCTTTTTTTTAATGGGATGGTACTATTGCAGTAAATGGAATGTTATTATTCAGAATAAGTGAAACTGAAAATTTAAATTTCCTAAAATTTTGGTTAAAAAAAATTTGGAGAATTTCTGTAATGTCTTTAAGCGTTCTTTTGGAATGTTACTATTCAGAATAAGTGAAACTAAAAGTTTTCAGTTCCTAAAAATGTGGGTAAAAAAAAAAAAATGAAGATTTCGGTGAAGTCTTGCCATTATGGTACCATGCATTTAGGTGAAATTAGGGTGGTATTTTTGTGGTTTTAAAGGGTATGGGCTTTACCATGGCTCTTGATAGATACAGATGCTTTTTTCAAAAGATCCCGGACCTGTTATTCTGCCAAAAAGGCCCTTCATTAGGCTCAATATTTTACTTTTTTTATGGGATGGTATTATTTCTGTAAGTGAAATTATATTATTCAGAATAAGTGAAACTTAAAGTTTTCGTTTCCTACAAATTTTGGTAAGAAAAATTGAGATTTCGATGAGTTTTGTCATTATGGTAACATGCATTTAGGTAAAATTAGGATAGTTTTGTAGTGGTTTTAAGGAGGCATGTGCTTAAAATGGCTCTCGATAGTTACATAAGTTTTTTTTTCTCTATCCTGGACCCGATATTCTGAAAAAAGGTCCCTTCATTAGCATCATTAGTTGACTTTTTAAAAAAATACAAATAAAAATGACAGAGGAAAGTAAAAAAAAAAAAATTACAGAGGAAAGTAAAAAAAAAAATAAAAAATGAAAGCATCAGTACATAAATAAATAAATAAATACAAACATAGTTAAAAAAAAAAGGTACACATTCAAAAAAGTAAAAATAAAAAAAAACAAAGTCACCTAAATTGCCCCCCCCCCCCCCCCCCCCAAAAAAAAGAAAAATAATTACACACTATCACTGAATAAAGGGGAAAAAAATTGTGCAGCAAATTTCTCATAAACTGCTGAATGAGTGAAACTGAAATTTTGTCAACTGTGAAATCAGAAAATTTAATGGCAAAATCAATTTAATTTCCAAATGAATTGGCCACTCCACTTACTCATAAATAATAATAATAATTATTATTATTATTATTGGAAGCATATATTGAAATATATGAAGACAATCAATAAAAGCCAAATCATGAATATGTAGAATACAATCACAATTTATTTTTTGTTTGTTTTTGTATTTGTTGTATACACTTCCAAGTCTGAATTGAAAGCTATTCAGTCATCTAAAATGAACCGCCTTATTTAAAACAAATGTTGATCTTAAAGAGAGGAACAAAAGTAAATTAATCGCTATGTAACGCAATTTACTTCTAACTAAATGTTCCTATCCAGAGTTTTATATTTCATATTTCTAGGAAGCAGAAAGATTGGAATTCAAGTGATAACCTTTATCGGCTGACTTAAAAAATGTTTTCTTGTTTTAAAAAATTTTAGGTTTATTGGCGGACAAAGGTTAATGTATTTCTAAAACTTGGATCTCAAAAAACTTAAGTTATCCAATAAAGTGTATCACTTGGATTTCAAGCTTTCTGCTCTGATTGATGACTAACATAGTAAAAGTTTTGATTTTTTTAGTAAGACGTCGCACTTTGGTCCGAAATTGTTATCCATTATAGGAGATAGCCATTGGTTTCCTTGTGAAGGCCTTGCAGTTTACTGTCTTTCAAACTTTAGGGGTGACGGACTGTAACCAGTCGGAGTAAACAATGCCCCATCTTTTGTATTAGGGGGAGAACTAGTTGGTATCAGTGGGAGGAATAGTGCCCCATCATTGGTGTCAGTGGGAGAAATAGTGCCCCATCATTGGTGTCAGTGGGAGGAATAGTGTCCCATCATTGGTGTCAGTGGGGGGAATAGTGTCCCATCATTGGTGTCAGTGGGGGGAATAGTGTCCCATCATTGGTGTCAGTGGGAGGAATAGTGTCCCATCATTGGTGTCAGTGGGAGTAATAATGCTCCATCATTGGTGTCAGTGGGGGGAATAGTGCCCCATCATTGGTGTCAGTGAGAGGAATAGTGCCTCATCATTGGTGTCAGTTAGAGGAATAGTGTCCCATCATTGGTGTCAGTGGGGGGAATAGTGTCCCATCATTGGTGTCAGTGGGAGGAATAGTGTCCCATCATTGGTGTCAGTGGGAGTAATAATGCTCCATCATTGGTGTCAGTGGGGGGAATAGTGTCCCATCATTGGTGTCAGTGGGAGGAATAGTGTCCCATCATTAGTGTCAGTGGGAGGAATAGTGTCCCATCATTGGTGTCAGTGGGAGTAATAGTGCCCCATCATTGGTGTCAGTGAGAGGAATAGTGCCCCATCATTGGTATCAGTGGGAGGAATAGTGCCCCATCATTGGTGTCAATGGGAGGAATAGTGTCCCCATCATTGGTATCAGTGGGAGGAATAGTGCCCCATCATTGGTGTCAGTGGGAGGAATAGTGCCCCATCATTGGTGTCAATGGGAGGAATAGTGTCCCCATCATTGGTCCAAGTGGGAGGAATTGTATCCCATCATTGGTATCAGTGGGAGGAATAGTGCCTCATCATTGATATCAGTGGGAGGAATAGTGCCCTATCATTGGTGTCAGTGGGAGGAATAGTGCCCCATCATTGGTGTCAGTGGGAGGAATAGTGCCCCATCATTGGTATCAGTGGGAGGAATAGTGCCCCATCATTGGTATCAGTGGGGGGAATAGTGCCCCATCATTGGTGTCAGTGGGAGGAATAGTGCCCCACCCATCATTGGAGCACAGGTGTGTCAGGAGGAGGCTGTCTCTCTGGAGCTGCTGCAGATCCGTGTGAGAGGGGACTGGTGAGGAAATCTATCCCAGCTCTCCTGGCCCCTTTCTGGGGAAGCCATGGAGGCCAGCAGGGCCTCTCCTGCTGGAAGCTCACAGCCATCTCCTGGGCCATCAGGTAACATACCTGCCCCTATACAACCCATGGTTGGTGATCTCTCTGCCCCTGGTGAAGATGAAGGTTCCGGGGCCATCCGGGAGCGAGTGGTGGCCGGGATTAAGGTCCTGAATAGGGAAAGAGACAAGCTCTACAAGCTCAGAGCGGAGGTGAAGCGCCTGAGAAGGCAACGTGAGGGCTTGCATAGCCAGAAACGTGGATCCATGGATCCGGAGATCCAACTGGCCAAGGTTCGGGTGGAACACCAGGAGACCATTGTGGCCATGATGGAAGGCAGAGATGGGCCATTTAAAGAAAAGTTTTGTAACGATAAAAGATTTGCGAGGATGACAAAGATGGAGGTGGAGGAGGAGACCCCCAGTTCTGACCCCCTGCCCCCTCAGGGAGAGGTAAGCAGCCCCATGCCTTCCCAGGACTCAGGAGGCATGCTCAGGGCCATCCAGGTAATGGAGTCTCCTATGCGGGGGGATCAGCTGGCATTTAATGATGAGGACATTACAGACAATGTGCCTGACAAGGTAAAGCCTGTCAAGTCCCATATTGTGGATAAAACAATTTTTGTGCCATTCAACACTGTGACTGATACAGACGATGTGCCCAGTGAGAGTCAGGCTGCTAGTCCTATGTGTAGTAATGCTGTGCCTGCTGATACTGCAGTACAGCAAAGTTTGCTTTTAAAAAATGACATTCCTGCAGGTGAACTACAAGATTCAGCAGAGCCAATTAACCCCCCTTTAGCTGAAGCTGTTTGCCCCACAGCTGCTGAGGACTCTACAGCACAGCTTCAGGAGACAGCTGGTATTGCATCAGAAACTGTGACTATTCCTGATGGGAATGTGAAGTTTTGTGTGACTGATAAAAATCATCCCAGTACAAGTGTGATGAACAATGGTCCCAGTTCAAGTGTGATGGACAGTCCTACCAACTCCGTTCAAGCAGTGAATAATAATAGTAACGTACAGACTGCTATGACTTCAGTGTGGGGCCTTGGCCCTGAAAAACTTACCTTTGCTCAGGTGGTACGCTCTGCTCCTGGTAGCTCTGCCCCCAAGCGGGGTTTTCCCCTACAGGCTACCACTTTGAGCACCCCAGGATCTGGTCTTGGGTCTCTGGCTTCTGCTGGGGGTCCCAGACGTAATGTTGTTATTCTGAAATGGGAAGGTGGTGCGATCCCTCCAGCACGGCGTGCAGTGGTGGACATGATTTTAGAGATGGGTTTTGGGGCAAATGATCTGTATGCCTTTATACATGTAGCTGGGAGCCGGGATTATACAGTTAGCTTCACCAGGCCAGAGGGTCTTGACCTGTTCTGGGAGAGATATGAGGCTCGTTGCAGGTCAAGACTTGAATGGGAAGGTCTGGCCCCAGTTGCAGTTTCTCAGAGGTCTACAGTAAAAAAAAATCACAATTATCCTCACTAATGAGAGTGTCCCTGCCCGGGATCTAGAGGTTTGGTTAAGGAACTATGGGGAGGTTTTGACCAAGCCCAATAAAATCCTTGATGAGCGTAACATCTGGACTGGGGGTTGGTCAGTTACAGTCAGGTTGGCCAGGGATGGGAATGTTGTCCGTCACCTGCCCTCCTCAGCTTTTATAGGGAGGGATAGGATGACTGTTTTTTACCCTGGTCAGCCGAAGCTGTGTCACCGCTGTGGAGAAAAGGGGCATTTGAGTTCCTCCTGTTCAGCCTTGATATGTTCAGTGTGTCGAGGTCAGGGTCATATGGCTAAGGACTGCACCGAAATGATCAGGTGCAACCTGTGCCTGCGCCTTGGCCACCCCTACAGCAGATGTCCTGAAGCCTGGCACAATATGGAGAAGGAGGTAATAGATGACTTGTCAAGGCTGGACAGGATGGAGGGTGAGGCCCCTGGTGTACCATCCTCCTCTGCGGTGACTGACTCCCCTGGTCCTGCTCAGGATCCCTCTCCAGTTCCTGTGGCCACCCCTCATGTGTCTGTAAGTATTCCTTCTGTATCTGTATCTGTCTCCCCCCAGCCTACTGTACCCTCTCCTCTTGTGTCAGAACCTTCCAAGTCTGTGCCCCCTGAGTCAGTTACCCCCCAGGAGTCTACCCCTCCTAAGTCTGATTCAAAGGGAGCACCCCCCCCCACCAGCAGTGGTAGTGGGTACTAAAAAGGTTGCTTCTTCCTCTGTAAAGAAGTCTTCTGTAAAGACTTCACAGAAAAAAGTAAGAGATGAGGGCATCTCTGAAGCTGACCTGCAGTACCTGGAGGAGAGAAGGAAGGTTGGGAAGCGGAAGAAGCAGGTGGTGAGGACAGAACAGGCTCCAGTGCCTGTCTCCAACCGGTATAGGTCCTCTAATTGGGATATCTCTTCATCTGGAGCTTCTTCGGAGCGAAGTTCTGATTCCGAAATGGAGTTTGAGGCGGCCTCAAGAAAGAGAGAGGCTTCTGGTGATGAGCAGCAGAGGGGAGCTAAGAAGCAGACCACCCAATAACCCAAATGGCGGTTCCCCCTCCGTTAAAAGTGGTGACAATAAATGTCGCCAGCATTAAGTCAGTAAGAGCTCGTTCTATGGCCTTCTTTTTGTTCAGCCAATTAGATGCTGAAATTTTATTTTTGCAAGAGACTAGGCTCACCTCCTTGGCAGATATTCATATGGCCAAGAGAGAGTGGAGGTATGGTCCATCTTACTGGTCTCTTGCGGCCGAGCCTTACGGCGGTGTGGCGGTGTTGTTTAAAACCGGCATGGTAACTGTCCGGCGGGTTATTGAGGTGGAGATTGGGAGATGTATGGTCTTAGACGTCCTTGTGGGAGGGCAGGACCTGCGCCTAATTAATGTTTATGGACCGCACACAAAGTGGGACAGGAAATGCCTTTTTACAAGGATCAAGCCATTTCTTTTTACATCCCGGCAAGTGGTCTTTGGAGGTGACTTTAATACAGTAACTAGGCCCAAGGACAGGAAGGACTTCAAGGACAGGCTGGGATATGATAGCGTTTTTTTAAATAGTATGGTTAGGGATGCTGGTCTTGTGGATGTGCACATTAAGCACCTCCCGGATGACACTGGGTTCACCTTTCATCGAGGTAATAGTCAGAGTAGAATAGATAGGTTTTTTTTGAAGGAGACCTCTGCTTTCTCACCCCCAGTGGTGCAGGCAGTAGAGTTCTCTGATCACTGTATGCTATCTGTGGTCCTGAATGCTTCAGACGCCCCTCAGAGGGGCAAGGGCATCTGGAGATTGAATTCGACTCTACTCAAGGAAGAACATGTTAGACAATCCTTTGAGGAATTCTTTCAGGCACAGGTGACCATCCTGGACTTTTGTAGCAGCAAGGCTGAGTGGTGGGAGCTGACCAAAAAGAGGATTGCTGGATTCTTCAGGGGCCTAGCCAATAGAAAGCAGTTTAATAAATACATGACCTACCAACGTTTACGGAGGAAGCTGGATATTCTTGTCTCGAGAGGAGGAGATCCTGGGGCAATCTCCGAAGTGAAACTCCTTCTCAGGAAGTGTCAATATGACCGGCATGCCTCTTTGGTTCTGGAGAGGGACTATGGGAAGTACCACTCGCCTGACCCTTACCAGAACTGCAAACAAGGTGTAGCTGTTAAAACGGTCGTTGGCCTTAAGGACAGTACAGGTTCCTTGACAAAGTCCAGGTCAGGGATTCTGGAGGTCGTGAGGTCCTTTTATGCTGACCTTCTTGGGAGGAAAGAGCTTGACCGTGACAAGATGGAAAGCTTTTTGGACTCTACTCCAGGTCTAAATGATGAAGATGTCCCATTGATGAATTTGACAGAGGAGATCACAGTTGAAGAGGTGATAAGGGCAATTGAACAGCTTGCCATCAAAAAGTCACCTGGACCGGATGGCTTGACGGCTGAGTTTTACAAAGCTTTTAAGTCTATTCTGGCCCCACATTTGGTAGAGGTTTTTAACAGTTGCCTTGCTGAGGGGGTACTTCCCTCTTCCATGAGGCACTCAGCTGTGATTCTTCTTTCAAAGGGTAAAGATCCTTCGATGGTTGAGAATTGGCGCCCCATCAGCCTTCTTAATGTCGATAGAAAGATACTGGCAAAGATCATTTTCTGGCGCCTATCGTCAGTAGCAGAGTCTTTGCTTTCTCGCCATCAGCACTGTTCGGTCCAGGGTAGGTGCACCTTCACAGCAGTTTTAGCTGTCCGGGAGGCCTTGGAGAGGTGCAGGGCTGCAGGCTGGGGAAAGTATTTGCTGACATTGGATCAGGCAAAGGCTTTTGATCGTGTTAACCATGAGTACCTGTGGTTGCTCCTTAGTAAGTACGGTCTGCCGAGTGGTTTTGTCGATTGGTTAAAAGTCTTGTATGAGGGGGCAGAGAGCTTTCCTCTTGTTAATGGTTGGGTTGGGCAGTCCTTTGAGGTTGGCTCCGGGGTGCGCCAGGGTTGTCCCCTGAGTCCCCTGCTCTATGTGTTTGCAATCGACCCCTTCATCAGGAGGCTAGAGAGCGGCATGTTGTGTGGGGTGCCAGTGGGGCTTCCGGGTGAGCCGCCTTTGAGGGTTGTTGCCTATGCGGACGATGTGTCGGTGATTGTCACTGGGGCGGATGAAGCAGAAGAGGTGGTCTCTCTGACATCACGGTATTCTGAAGCATCAGGCTCCAAGATCAATCAGGAAAAGAGTGAAGTTTTCTGGATGGGAAAGGAAGGTGAGGGGTTTGATCTCCCGGACACCTTTCCAGTGCCCCAGGAAAGAATTAAGATTTTAGGCATTGAATTTGGACCTGGCGATTATGGCCTCAAAAACTGGGAAGGCAGACTGGAAATTGCCAATACTAAGGTGGTCAGCTGGAAGAGATGGAAGTTATCTATGAGGGAAAGGGTTGATCTGATTAAGACTTACCTGATTCCGATCTTCTTGTATGTCAGCTTTGTCTGCATCTTGCCAGTGTCTCTCTATGCTAGGGTCAGTAGTGTGTTCTTCCAGATGTTGTGGGGGAACAGACTGAACCCCATCAAGAGGAATGTCACCTATCTATCCAGGAGGGAGGGTGGCTTAGGTATGGTCAACCCAGTTCTTTTCTTTTCACTGCTTTTTCTCAAGTTTAATATTGGTAATATGCTTGCAGTGGAACCTCCTGGATGGGCAGGCATATTTAGATCTTGGTTTAGGCCTTTTCTACGACTTTGGGAAGAAGGTGGCCAAGTGAAGAATCTCAGGGGTCATCGTGGTCAGCTACCAGCCTATGTCGCTCCGTGCCTGAAGTTACTACGGCAGTGGCGATTGTCGGCTGAAGATCTCAGATCGGTTCCGAGGAAAGTCCTTATGAGTCGAGTCTTGAGCGAAGTCTTTCATGACCCACTGGCCTTAAGGGATTGCCCAGGCCCAGTTTTGTGGGCAGGGTTGAGACTTATTAATTTGGACAGAGTACCCCCTAAATTCAGGGATCTGGCCTGGTTGTGCTTCCATGGGAGACTCTATGTTAGGGGCAATTTGAAATTCCGCAGTGGGGTGGATCGTAGCTGTCCTCGGGAGGAGTGTGCAGGTGAGGAGGAGACTATGGACCATTTTCTGCTTCATTGCCCTTTTAACATAGAGGTGTACAAACAGGTGGGGCGGGCCCTCGGTGTCCCTTTCCTCTCCAGGCTGGGTTATGCTGAGTGGGTGTACGGAGCATTCAATACTGGTGGGGTTTTTTGTTTAGATACACTTTTTCTAGTTAGCCTAGTAGTCCGTTATTTCACTTGGAACGCACGGTGTCAGGTCTGCATTCGGCGTAAAATCCTTCCTGTTCAGGTGGTGGTGTATGACATTCTGCATGAGGTGGAGAAGATTCGGGTGCTCGAGAGAGACAAGCGGAGTCAGGGGGCTTGGTTGAAGGCGTGGAGGGGTTTCAAGCCTCCCTGACTGCCAGGAGTCTCTTTCCCGGGTGTGGCTGTCTGTCTCTTATCACCCTAGATTATTATTTTTTTGGATTAATTTTTGATAAATGGCTGCGTACATAGGTGATGGGTTGTGCCTCTTAGGCCCTCTCTGCTGCTTTATGTAAATAATTTTGGTAGTGGATTATGTATATATTGTATATATTCTGAACATGGATGTGTATTCCTTGGATTTCTGTTGAAGTTTTGTACTATGGTTTTGTTTTTTACTTTTGTATAAAATTGGTTGCTTGATTCTTTTAATAAAAGATCAATAGTGCCCCATCATAGGTATCAGTGGGAGAAATAGTGCCCCATCATTGGTATCAGTGGGAGGAATAGTGTCCCATCATTGGTATCAGTGGGAGGAATAGTGTTCCATCATTGGTATCAGTGGGAGGAATAGTGCCTCATCATTGGTATCAGTGGG
The DNA here is from genome assembly GCF_042186555.1 of Aquarana catesbeiana. NCBI lineage: Eukaryota > Metazoa > Chordata > Amphibia > Anura > Ranidae > Aquarana > Aquarana catesbeiana. Next base: position 12,373,741 of record NC_133336.1, read on the forward strand.
AGGAATAGTGTCCCATCATTTGTATCAGTGGGAGGAATAGTGCCTCATCATTGGTATCAGTGGGAGGAATAGTGCCTCATCATTGGTATCAGTGGGAGGAATAGTGTCCCATCATTGGTGTCAGTGGGAGGAATAGTGCCCCATCATTGGTATCAGTGGGAGGAATAGTGCCTCATCATTGGTATCAGTGGGAGGAATAGTGTCCCATCATTGGTATCAGTGGGAGGAATAGTGCCTCATCATTGGTATCAGTGGGAGGAATAGTGCCCCATCATTGGTATCAGTGGGAGGAATAGTGTCCCATCATTGGTATCAGTGGGAGGAATAGTGCCTCATCATTGGTATCAGTGGGAGGAATAGTGTCCCATCATTGATGTCAGTGGGAGGAATAGTGTCCCATCATTGGTATCAGTGGGAGGAATAGTGCCCCATCATTGGTGTCAGTGGGAGGAATAGTGTCCCATTATTGGTGTCAGTGGGAGGAATAGTGTCCCATCATTGGTATCAGTGGGAGGAATAGTGTCCCATCATTGGTGTCAGTGGGAGGAATAGTGTCCCATCATTGGTATCAGTGGGAGGAATAGTGCCCCATTGTTGGTGTCAGTGGCAGAAATAATGCCTCAGGGGCTGGATAAAGTTAAGCAAAGGGCTACATTCGGCCCCAGGGCCACAGTTTGGAGAAAACTGATATAGATTATAGATTCATCTTAGTGTATCAAAAAAGTTTCTGACCACTAAAATGCAAATGGTAAAGAAATCAATTTTTTTATCACTTTTTTTGGCTCATGAATTGGAGTTGGTTGGACTTGTTTGTGGTTCAGTCATGGTCTTTGTAGTCATTAAAGGTCAATGTACTCAATCTCCAGCTTGAAAAAGACTCTAATTAATTAATTCACTCTAATCCTTGCCTGATAAAACGATCGAGGTCATGGATGAATGTATTTGTTTCCACTAATTTGTACTTTTCCACCAGTTCCCACAAAGCATTGGACTCGGTGCCCGGTGATTCGGTATCGGAGTTATTCATCACACCATCAACACATCTGTGGTTAGAAACAATCATAGCTATGAGGCAGAAGAACAGACCACAGCAGTATAACAATCTGAACATGGTTGCCGCATCAATATTAGATAAACCCACAAGGAAGACGCGTGACCGCCTGATTTTTTTATTTTTGAATTTGTCAGATCCAGATGTGTGTAAAACACAAGATAAAAATACAGAGACATAGAAATGGCCATATAATGACTTTACTGGAAAGTGAAGGGCTGGAACCAAACACAATTTGGTTTTGCAGCATTGAGTGAAATCTATGATGTAGAGCGCATGGACTTGGTTTGTTAGTTCTAAAAAAAAATCTCAGAAAAATCCAAGGAAACAAGTCAACGTATTTCAGGACACGTCCCCTTTCATCAGGACTCAAATGACTGGGTGGGATGACACGGTAGACTCAAGAGCACATATGTCAAACACAAGGCGAATCCGGCCCCCGCCAGGCCTTGTCATGTGGCCCTCGCCACAAGTTTTGCACCCGGAAAGAGGCAGGACTCCATTCTGCCACCTCTGGCTCTCAACCTTTGCTCCCGCTCCCCGCTGTCACAAAAGCCTTCTGTGTTTACAAGGGACAGCTTTGCTTTCAGCGGCTCCTGGAACTAACAGATCCCTAAACCTACTCATGGTGGGGGCAGATCTCCAGAACCTGAGAGAGAGAACGATCTCTCTGCATGGCAAGGCAGAGCTGGATACACAGGAAGTTCTTAGAGCCGGGCAAGGCAAGAAAGAGAGATGCGAGGATGCTTTGGGGGGAGGGGGGGTTGCACACTGTGTATAGCACACTCCTAAACTCTGCACTCTTTGCACAGCACGTCCCTGATCCCTGCACTCTGTACATAGCACATCCCTGAACTCTGTATTCTGTACATAGCACACCCCTAATTCCTGCACTCTGTACATAGCACACCCCTGAACTCTGCCTTCTTTGCATTGGACACCCCTGAACTTTGCACTCGGTACATAGCACACCCCTTAACTCTGCAATCTGTACATTGCGCCCCCCTAATCCCTACACTCTGTATATAGCACACCCCTGAACTCTGCACTCTGTACATAGCACACCCCTGAACTCTGCACACTGTACATAGCACACCCCTGAACTCTGCACTCTGTACATAGCACACCCCTGAACTCTGCACTCTGTACATAGCACACCCCTGAACTCTGCACTCTGTACATAGCACACTCCTGAACTCTGCACTCTGTACATTGCTCCCCCCTAATCCCTGCACTCTGTATATAGCACACCCCTGAACTCTGAACTCTGTAAGTAGCACACTCCTGAACTCTGCCTTCTTTGCATAGGGCATCCCTGAACTTTGCACTTGGTACATATCACACCCCTGAATGCTGCACTCTGTACATAGCACACCCCTAAACCCTGCACTCTGTATATAGAACAACCCTGAACTCTGTACTCTGTACGTAACGTGCTCCTGAACTCTGCACTCTGTACATAGCACACCCCTGAACGCTGCACTCTGTACGTAGCACACCCCTGAACGCTGCATTCTGTACATAGCACACTCCTGAACTCTGTACCCTGTACGTAACATGCTTTTGCACTTTGTACGTAGCACACTCCTGAACTTTTCACTCTGTACATAGGGCACACCTCTGAACTCTGCATTCTGTACATAGCGCACCTCTGAAATCTCCACTCTGTACGTAATGCTCTCCTGAACCCTGCAATCTGTACGTAGTGCACCCCTAAACTCTGCAATCTGTATGTAGCACACCCGAGATACAACTGGACCTTTGGGGGCAACCCTATTGCTGATGTGGCCCACGATTAAATTGAGTTTGACACCCCTGTTTTAGGGGATTAGTGGATTCATAGTCTCCTGTTAAAGAGTGGGCTTTAGCAGCTGGTTGATAAAGTGGACTGCAACAACCAGATGATGGAGCATTTTTAACTCTGAATCCGCTAATTTGAAGTCCACCATCACATCTCCCCCAGCTATATGAGTCTTGATGAAGGGGCACCGGATGGGCCACAAAATGTGTTGGAATTTAACTGTGGATATTTATTGATGTAATAAATACAATGATGTAATGATGCAATAAATGTAATGCTGTAATAAAACATTTAGATTCCAAAACCATTGGTGTGGCCCTCTAATTACCCAACCTCTTCTATAGAATGTGTAGGTGTCTGATGTGTGTGTGATTTAGCTGGACCAATAGAAGTGGGGCTTGGCTCTGATGGATATACAATGGAGTCCATCTTCTTTCAAGGGAGCTGATATGTAATGAAGGTATAGTGTAGGTGGACCTTCTTCTCGTCCTCTTAACCTCCCTGTTTGTGACAAAAAGAGAACTTAGCAGATGATTAAGGTCCATTTCACACGGGATTCGGCTTGTATAAGAGCGGTGTGAATAGCAAGCTTCGACAAAGAATTTGCAGAGCTTTCAGCTAGCTTTGTTGAAGATTTTACAGTAACATTCAGCTCTAGTTTGGCAAATGTTGAAGAAAGATCCTATTGGGAGGTCTTGATTGCCACTTTAAGCAAGCTGATAGCAGGCTTCAACAGGCTTCCAACAAGCTTTTTTTTTTAAAGTGGCAGTCAGCACTCCTATTATGATCTGTGTCCAACATTTCCAGAGTGGAGCTGAATAGTACTCCCTCCCTCCCTCTCCCTCTCTACTGGCATCTTCCTCAACCCTCTAAAACATGCGCTAGTCACTCCCATACCAAAAAAGGCCTCACTAGACCCCACCAATCTTAACAACCTAAGACCCATCTCTTTACTCTCTTTTGCCTCCAAACTCCTTGTACGTTTAGTCTACAATCGACTGAGCGACCACCTCATTGAGAATAACCTTCTTGATCCCCTTCGGCCTGGATTTCGCCCTCAACACTCCACAGAAACTGCCCTCCTAAAACTCACAAACGACTTACTAACAGCCAAAACCAATGGTCATTATTCCGAACTCTTACTCTTGGACCTTTCTGCTGCCTTTTATACAGTTGACCACCCCCCCTCCTCAAAAAATTCAATTTGCTTGGTCTTCATGGCTGCGCTCTCCGTTGGTTCAAATCTTACCTATCTCACCGCACCTTCAGTGTCACTTACAACTCCACTTCCTCTTCTCCAACTCCTCTACCGTTGGGGTCCCCCAAGGTTCTGTCCTTGGACCTCTACTATTCTCGATCTACACGTCCTCCCTGGGTCAGCTGATGGCCTCCCATGGCTTTCACTACCATTTATATGCTGATGACACCCAAATCTATCTCTCTGCCCCTCAGCTCACCCCATCAATCTCCTCACGCATCACTGATTTACTAACAGACATATCAGCCTGGATGTCAAATCACTTCCTCAAACTGAATCTATCTAAAACTGAGCTCTTAATATTTCCTTCCCCACGTGTCCCCTCCCCTGACTTCTCTGTCAAGATCAATGGCACATCTATCAGTCCGTCCCCGCATGCCAGGGTGCTAGGGGTAACCTTAGACTCTGAACTGTCCTTTCCGGCCCACATCCAATCCCTGTCCAAACCATGCCGCCTTATCCTCCGCAACATTTCCAGAATACGCCCCTTTTTAACTAATGACACCACCAAGCTTCTAATTCACTCCCTGGTCATCTCTTCGCCTCGATTACTGCAACTCCCTCCTCATTGGATTACCTTTACATAGACTATCCCCCCTTCAGTCCATAATGAATGCCGCTGCAAGACTCAGCCACCTTACCAACCATTCAGTGTCCTCCACCCCTCTCTGCCAATCCCTCCACTGGCTTCCACTCACCCAACGAATAAAATTCAAAGTACTTACAAAGCCATCCATAACTCTGCCCCCAGCTACATCACTAACCTAGTCCCAAAATACCAACCAAGCCGCTCTCTTCGGTCATCCCAAGACCTCCTGCTCTCTAGCTCCCTTGTCACCTCCTCCCATGCTCACCTCCAGGATTTCTCCAGAGCTTCTCCCAACCTTTGGAACTCCCTACCCCAATCTGTCCGACTGTCCCCTAATCTATCCACCTTTAGGCGATCCCTGAAAACCCTTCTCTTCAAAGAAGCCTATCCTGCTTCTAACTAACACTGTTTTACTTCCTCCATCAGCTCATCCCCCCACACAGCTATTACCTTTTGTATCAATTGACCCTTCCTTTTTAGATTGTAAGCTCTAACGAGCCGGGCCCTCTGATTCCTCTTGTACCAAATTGTAATGTAACTGTAATGTCTGCCCTCATGTTGTAAAGAGCTGCACAAACTGTTGGCGCTATATAAAACCTGTATAATAATAATAATAATGGTACTTTAAAAGCTTCAACAAAGCTAGCTTAGAGCTCTGCAAATGCTTTGTCAAATCTTCTAATTACACAAGCTGAAGCTCATGTGAAGCAGGCCAAACACTGGGAGGGGTTGTATTGGGGAGTGCCTATTACACATGTTCGCATCATTTAAAGGTCTTTTTGTAATGTTTATTGGTTTAAGAGGTAGTAAAGTTTGAAAAAGAAAAAAAAAAATCTCATCCTGCAAGGCAATGTCATAATGTGCTAGTATGCATCACATACTAGCACATTATGAGAAACATACCTTAAAACCACTAACAGAGCTTCCATCTTCACCCGCTCTTCCTTCCAGTTCATGGGCTCTGGCCAGCAGACTGGCAGAGCAGCGATGACGTCACTCCCGAGCATGCGCACAGACATGGTAAGCCGTTCCTTCAGAGTGCATGTGTCGGTGACGTCACCAGCTGCTGCTCCATGAAATATCTCCTAAACGGTGCACGTTTAGGAGATATTCATTTTAGCTACAGGTAAGCTTTATTATATGTCAGACATTACTTTGCTACCACTTTAAGAGCATCAAATAAAATTGGAAATTCATAGTGCCGTTAAGATTTTGACAGTCTTTATCGGGGGCCTAAAATAGGTCACTTATTGCCTCGTCATTCTTTTACAGTGCCTTGGAAAAGTACCCCCCTCCCCTTGGCATTTTTCATGTTTTGTTGCCTCACAACCTGGAATTAAAGTGGTGTTCCGGCCAAAATTATACTTTTTAAATAAAAATACCCCTATAATACACAAGCTTCATGTATTCTAGTAAAGTTAGTCTGTAAACTAAGGTCTGTTTTGTTAGTTTATAGCAGTAGTTTGTTATTTTATAAACATACAGCAGGCCGTGGCCATCTTAAGTGTGGGCATCTGAAGCCAGACTGTATTTCTTCCTGGATCTCATCCTTGCAGATCTCGCACATGCTCAGTGCAGCACAAGCAGTGTAATAGGTTTCAGGTCAGGTTTCCATAGCAACGGCAGTGTCAGAGGAAGTTGCCGCCCCTTCCCAGAAGGCATTGCAAACAGGAAATGATGCGATGAGCCACGGCTAGGGAGGAGGAAGTGAAAAATGAATACAGCAGATATACAGGAGGTGCTGAGAAATTTTTTTTTTAAATATCCAATTCGTTTACAGTGCACAGTTTAGTGAGGGATGCTGAAGAGTTGTAAAAGTGGGTGAAACTCCACTTTAACATGGATTGTTTGAGGATTTGCATCATTTAATTTACAGAACATGGCCACAACTTTGAAGATGTTTTTTTTTTTTTTTATTGTGAGACAAACAACAAATAGGACAAAATAACAGAAAAAGTCATGTACGGTTCACAATAAACCCAGTGGGAAGACAGCCCAACTGGGACCACTCATGGATTCCAACAGTGTGTAAAGAGCAGGATTCAGCCAAACTGATAGTGCCTGTTAGGAGGAGCAGGATGTGGCCTGGCTGTCTCGTGCCCAAGCGGGAAGATGTCCAGAGTAGTTGCGAACCCTATGCTTTACCGCCTTGTCTAGAACCTTTCCCTGCCGCTAATACTGTCCCTGACAAACGAGGTACCTGACCCTACTCCACTCACTCACTAATGTGCATCAAGCTTGGGAGCCAGGGTCTTGAATAGGCTCTACCTGACCCAAGATGGCTGCTAGAGTCACATGGGACAGCAGCATCCAATTGGGTAGCTTCTCCAGGGACCCAGGAAACCATAGGGGAACCACGTTCCTCTTGACTTCCTGCGGACGAAAGTCACCTACAGTGGAAAAAGTAGACTGCACCTGCTTACAAGTATCCAAGAGGTCACAAGGTTGGTCATGTTTCCATAGTGCCAATATCAAGAGATATAATAATACCCAAAAATTGTTATATCAAAGGAAATTTTTATTCTTAAATTTTACAATGAAGACAATGAGGAAGTAATTAACATTTAGAATATTTTACATAGAGGAGCACCTGAGGAACCTCAGTAACCGTATCATGTTCTGGACACAAAGTCACCTGACCTGCCACATTTCATTTCATCAGAGCAGTCTGAGAAATAACAGAGATCTCCAAGTATCTAAAACATGTAGCAATGTACCCTCATTGCCCCAAAGGAGAAACAGTGGCCAATTCCATTGCATGCTCAGATAAAGTCCTGGAGCAGAAGCAGCGCAGCTTGAAAAACTGGATAAACTGTTATTCTCATGTCTCTGGAGTCCCGGGTTCAAGTCTGGTTTAGGTCAGATATTGAAGGAAGACATTTAAACCATTTTTCAATGGGGACATTATGACTTTGGCGTTATCATCTATTTCAGAGTCAAGTCATAATCTTGTACACTTCGGAGTTGCATTTCGGCAGCCAAACTTTTATTTTTTTCGGGAAAATCACCCCCAAAACCATTTGAGTGATGAAAAGTTAATGACTAAAACAGCACTGGAAACAAAATGTTCTACAAGTGGAAAAGAAACTATTTATCTTATTAGGAAATGAGTAACAGAAAAAAAAAGACCATTTTGGATGGTTGTAAATGTAGGTGTGGTTGACACCATAGAATCTCAGCTCCATTGGGACCTGGGCTTCACATTCCTGTACTGCGATATTGGTGGACTCTGCTCCTTCTACTAGTATAGTGACTTCCCCCTTCTCCACATTGTATCAGGACACGGCCCTAGTCACATGCAGTCCCATATACTTTTTCGGTATTGTACAAGTGGACAAATACAGTAATTACTTCCTATAAGATCAGCAGAAGGCCCTTTATGTCTTAATGTACAGCCGTGGCCAAAAGTTTGGAGAATTACCTATAAATATTAATTTTCACAAAGTCAGCTGCCTCAGTTTTTATGATGGCAATTTGCATATACTCCAGAATGTTATGAAGATGCAATTAATTGGAAAGTCCCTCTTTGCCATGAAAATGAACCTAGTCCCATAAAAAAACATTTCCATTGCATTTGTGAAGAAGGCTTCAGGACATCCAGGAAAGTTCAGCAAGTGCCAGGACCATCTCCTACAGTTGATTCAGCTGCGGGATCGGGGCACCACCAGAGCAGAGGGGGAGAGGAGGGGTTGGGGCACCACCAGTGCAGAGGGCGAGAGGAGGGGATGGGGGCACCACCAGTGAAGAGGGGGAGAGGAGGGGTTGGGGCACCACCAGTGCAGAGGGCGAGAGGAGGGGATGGGAGCACCACCAGTGAAGAGGGGGAGAGGAGGGGTTGGGGCACCACCAGTGCAGAGGGCGAGAGGAGGGGATGGGGGCACCACCAGTGAAGAGGGGGAGAGGAGGGGTTGGGGCAGAACCAGTGCAGAGGGCGAGAGGAGGGGTTGGGGCAGAACCAGTGCAGAGGGCGAGAGGAGGGGATGGGAGCACCACCAGTGAAGAGCTTACTCAGGAATGACAGCAGGCAGGTGTGAGGACATCTACACGCACAGTGAGGAGAAGACTTTTGGAGGATGGCCTGGTGTCAAGAAGGGCAGCAAAGAAGCCACTTCTCTCCAGGAAAAACATCAGGGACAGACTGATATTCTGCAAAAGGTACAAGGATTGGACTGCTGAGAACTGGGGAAAAGTCATTTTCTCTAAAGAATCCCCTTTCCGATTGTTTGGGGGAACCGGAATAAACCTTGTCCGGAGAAGAAAAGGTGAGCGCTACCATCAGTCCTGTGTCATGCCAACAGTATAGCATCCTGAGACCCGTCATGTGTGGGGTCGCTTCTCAGCCAAGGGAGTGGGGGGGCTCACTCACAACTTTGCCTAAGAACACCGCCATGAATAAAGAATGGTATAAAAACATCCTCCGAGAGCAACTTCTCCCAACCATCCAAGAACAGTTTGGTGAGGAACAATGCCTTTTCCAGCATGACGGAGCACTTTGCCATAAGGAAAAGGGGATAACTAAGTGGCTTGGGGAACAAAACATCAAAATTTGGGTCCATGGCCAGGAAACTCCCCAGACCTTAATCCCATTGAGAACTTGTGGTCAATCCTCATCCTTGTGAACAAAAAAAAAAAACCCCACAAAGTCTGACAAACTCAAAGACTTGAATATACAAGAATGGGGGCAGCCATCGGTCAGGATGTGGCCCAGAAGTTGATGGACACCATGCCAGGGGGAATTGCGGAGGTCTTGAAAAAGAAGGATCAGCACTGCAAATATTGACTCTTTGAATAAACTTCATGTCATTGTCAATAAAAAGCCTTTGACACTTATGAAATGCTTGTAAGTATACTTCAGTATCCCATAGTAACATCCGACAAAAAGATCTAAAAACACTGAAGTAGCAGACTTTGTGAAAATAATATTTGTGTCATTCTCTGTTGTAAACATCATTGGGTGCAGCTCGATTCCACCAGATGGAAAAGTGCAAATAAATATTAAAGTGGATATAACATTAGATATATTTTTTCATGTAAAGTGCATGTATGCTAAGTAATTTGGCAGTGTAACACTTCAGTCCCGGTTCACACATATGTCATGCGGGAACCGACGCGGGTTCACGAATCGCATGTCACTCACCGGCAGTTCACACTGATATCTGTGAACCGCTGGGGGTGTCAATGTAAAGTTAATGACACCCCCAGATCGGTTTGCAGATCGCAGTGCGAACTGTGAAATGGTGCAGGAATCAGATCGCATAGGTGTGAACACTCATGCAATCCGATTCCACCCATGGGATGGCGGACCAAAAAAAGGGTCCTGCACCATTTTGGTGTGAATGTGATTTTAGCCATACAGTTTGTATGGCTGAATTCACACCACACAGACATCGCATGTGATCCGGAAAATATCATCTGTTTTTCTCTCTAGAAGAAGGGTCTCCAAACTTTCTAAACAAAGGGCCAGTTTACTGTCCTTCAGTCTCTACAGGGGGCTGGACTGTGGCAGTGGGAGCAAAAAATGCCCCAGGTTTGTTGGTCAGAAAAGTACTGCGATCAGTAGGAGGAGGAATAGTGCCCTATCATTGGTATCAGTGGGAGGAATAGTGCCCCATCATTAGTATTTGTGGGAATAATAGTTTAGGCAAAACAGTAATAGGCAAAAATTGCCCCAGGTTTGTTGGTCAGAAAATTACATAGCTCCTGCGGTCAGTAGGAGGAGGAACAGAGCCCCATCATTGGTGTCAGTGGGAGGAATAGTGCCCCATCATTGGTGTCAGTGGGAGGAATAGTGCCATTATATATACACACACACACTATATTACCAAAACTATTGTGACGTCAGCCTTCATTAGTATTCACCATCATTAGTATTCGTGGGAATAACAGTACCCTTTCATTGGTGTCAGTGGGAGGAATATTGCCCCATCATTGGTGTCAGTGGGAGGAATAGTGCCCCATCATTGGTGTCAGTGGGAAGAATAGTGCCCCATCATTGGTGTCAGTGGGAGAAATGGTTCCTCATCACTTGTGTCACCTCCAACCCCCTTGATATAACACTACCAAGAAATGACGTACTGTATATCATAGAAATGATCACAGATCCATAGCAAGACTGGTGGGTCGACACCATTGTGGTATATCTATGTGTTTTGCTGTTATGGCTTCATCAGGAGTATTATTGGGTTTAGACATATATCAGTGTAGAAAACTCACTCTCATGGATCTGTCATTACTTAAGATAGCAATGTAACACATATATTGTTTTTTTTTAAGGACAAATAAGAACATAGAGGGCCAAAAATCTGCAAATAGGCAACCTGAATATTTGTTTTGTTTCAGCCAATCCTCGGGAAGGTACGCCCAGTAGGTAGCTGGAGAGGTGTATAAATAGTCTGAGATTTGAAACAGCAGCTCTCTTCTCCCTGTTGGAGAGAAACCTGTTTGAGTGGGGATAGCTACTCCGACCTGCAGCAGCTTCCCAATCCCAGTTAATATTCATCAAGGTCCCAGCTGCAAAATAGCTGGGGGGCCTATTTCTAAAGATACATTTTGAGATAATCAAGGGAACCTTCACCAAAGGACCTTGGTCTGGAGAGCTCACTGAAGAGTGCCTGGTGGAAGTTGGAAAGGGTCTAGCTTGTAAGGGTAGGGTGGTGGTTGTATGTCACATCCTCCATGTTTGCAATTAACTAGTTGGGCACCAAGTACTGGGTCACATGAGAGGCTTTCCCCGCAGTAGGAACCAGGCTGGGACTGCTGTGGGAGAACACCTCTACACCTGAGATGAACGTACACCATGTACACTGCAATGCAACTGTTCTCCAGTTAACTCTCAGTTACTCGTATCAATGAACAGATTTACGGAGCGGTTGGGAAGTTTTTGGGAAGCTGGGCCTATATTAAGGTAGGGTCCTGGAGCTACAGCTCCAGTAGCCCCTACTTTAATTTGGCCCTGATGGGGGGATGACACCACGGTCAGATATCACTTTCTACTTGATGGCGTCACCCCTCTGGTGGGTGCACACCCCTGTGCTCCCACAGCAACGCCACTGGCTACCCCTTTAGATTGTAAGCTCCATGAGCAGGGCCCTCCTATTCCTTCTTTGCAAACTGTCGGCACTCTATAAATCCTGTATGATAATAATAATTAGAATGATCTGAAAAGTCATTAGAGAGATGATTCCATATGAAGAGTTATTATTAGGAATTCCCCCACAAGCAATATCTAGATGACGATGGCGTTACTCGTGACCCACCTAACCTGGATTTACGGAGAGGTTGGGAAGTTTTTGGGCAGCTGGGCCTATATTAAGGTAGGATCCTGAAGCTAAAGCTCCAATAGCCCCTTCTTTAATTTGGCCCTGATGGGGGGGGTGACACCACGGTCAGATATCACTTTCTACTTGATGGTGTCACCCCTCTGGTGGGTGTAGATATTTGCCAGCACACCAAGGATCAGCACACGGTGGCGTCCAAACGGTTTAATTTATTGCATGATCACAACACAAAAGGTGCAACGTTTCGGAGTCGCGCAGGACCCCTTCATCAGGCATGTGATGTGACCCCTCTGGTGGGTGCACTCCCCGTGCTCCCACAGAAACGCCACTGGCTAGATGACGATGGCGTAACTCGTGACCCACCTAACCTGGATTTGCGGAGAAGTTGGGAAGTTTTTGGGCAGCTGGGCCTATATTAAGGTAGGGTCCTGGAGCTACAGCTCCAATAGCCCCTACTTTAATTTTGCCCTGATGGGGGTGACACCACGGTCGGATATCACTTTCTGCTTGATGGTGTCACCCCTCTGGTGGGTGCACACCCCCCGTGCTCCCACAGCAACGCCACTGGCTACCTTTTGTAGCACCTTCTTACGCCTTTAGATTGTAAGCTCCATGAGCAGGGCCCTCCTATTCCTTCTTCGCATACTGTCGGTGCTCTATAAATCCTGTATAACAATAATACTTAGAATGATTCCATATGAAGAGTTATTATTAGGAATTCCCGCACAAGCAATATCTAGATGACGATGGTGTTACTCGTGACCCGCCTAACCTGGATTTACGGAGAGGTTGGGAAGTTTTTTGGCAGCTGGGCCTATAGTAAGGTAGGGTCCTGGAGCTAAAGCTCCAATAGCCCCTACTTTAATTTGTCCCTGATGGGGGTGACATCACGGTCAGATATCACTTTCTACTTGATGGTGTCACCCCTCTGGTGGGTGCACTCCCCCGTGCTCCCACAGCAACGCCACTGGCTAGATGACAATGGCGTTACTCGTGACCCACCTAACCTGGATTTGCGGAGAAGTTGGGAAGTTTTTGGGCAGCTGGGCCTATATTAAGTTATGGTCCTGGAGCTACAGCTCCAATAGCCCCTACTTTTATTTGGCCCTGATGGGGGTGACACCACGGTTGGATATCACTTTCTACTTGATTCCATATGAAGAGTCATTATTAGGAATTCCCGCACAAGCAATATCTAGATGACAATGGTGTTACTCGTGACCCACCTAACCTGGATTTATGGAGAGGTTGAGAAGTTTTTGGGCAGCTGGGCCTATAGTAAGGTAGGGTCCTGGAGCTAAAGCTCCAATAGCCCCTACTTTAATTGGGCTCTGATGGGGGTGACACCATGGTCGGATATCACTTTCTACTTGATGGTGTCACCCCTCTGGTGGGTGCACACCCCCCGTGCTCCCACAGCAACGCCACTGGCTAGATGACAATGGCGTTACTCGTGACCCACCTAACCTGGATTTGCGGAGAAGTTGGGAAGTTTTTGGGCAGCTAGGCCTATATTAAGTTATGGTCCTGGAGCTACAGCTCCAATAGCCCCTCCTTTTATTTGGCCCTGATGGGGGTGACACCACGGTTGGATATCACTTTCTACTTGATTCCATATGAAGAGTCATTATTAGGAATCCCCGCACAAGCAATATCTAGATGACAATGGTGTTACTCGTGACCCACCTAACCTGGATTTATGGAGAGGTTGAGAAGTTTTTGGGCAGCTGGGCCTATAGTAAGGTAGGGTCCTGGAGCTAAAGCTCCAATAGCCCCTACTTTAATTGGGCTCTGATGGGGGTGACACCATGGTCGGATATCACTTTCTACTTGATGGTGTCACCCCTCTGGTGGGTGCACACCCCCGTGCTCCCACAGCAACGCCACTGGCTACCTTTTGTAGCACCTTCTTACACCTTTAGATTGTAAGCTCCATGAGCAGGGCCCTCCTATTCCTTCTTCGCAAACTGTCGGCGCTCTATAAAATCCTGTGTAATAATAATATTTAGAATGATCTGAAAAATCATTAGAGAGATGATTCCATATGAAGAGTTATTATTAGGAATTTCCCCACAAGCAATATCTAGATGACGATGGCGTTACTCGTGACCCACCTAACCTGGATTTACGGAGAGGTTGGGATTTTCATCTCCATCCAACTGCTCATTTGGTTCAGTTTATTTATGGCAATTAACTCTAATGCATGTGTATATGCTGTATAATAGGTATATAAACATCGCGAGCCAACCTATTTGGTTCTGACCCTTTCCAATTTCCTTGCCTGGAAGAAAATGTCAACGTGCCAGTTTAAGGCAGTTGCAAATTAATTTTTTAGTAAAAGATTACAACAAACCGTCTTTTCATTTTAGCGTTCATACTCCCATCTGGAAAATCATTTTTCAAGGTTTTATACCTGAAAAAAAAAAAAAAAAAAAATATATATATATATATATAATAAAATAATCACATTTTTTTTTTGAAGTTTGAAAGAGACTTTATCAGCCCCATGATTGCATGGAAAATTGGTTCTTTTCGAGCGAACCAGTTCCCCTTCCTCAAGACGACGTCCGTGTCATTTTATATAACAGCGCTTCATACGGAGCGTCTGCGCCGCATACCAGCCTCAAAACTTTACTGCTTCAACTCAAATGCAATCCTTGTTTTATACGTCAATAAAATCTACTCATATCTTCAAAAGCTCGAGAGAAGCCAGAGCCAATTGAGGGTAGACAGCAGCGAATATTAACCGGTCAACTGAACATTACATTTTACCAAATGAAAGGAAAAATTTAAAAAAGGTGCTTCCTTCGTTTCTATACATTTAGAAAAAAAAAAGAAAATACAGCAATGTATAAAATACACTCACTGGCCACTCTATTAGGTCCCCCTTGCTGGTAGCGGGTTGGACCCCCTTTGGCCTTCATTCTTGGTGGCATAGATACAACAAGGTGTTGGAAATGTTCCTCAGAGATTTTCCTCCATAGTGACATGATAGCATCAGGCAGTTGCTGCAGATTTGTCGGCTGCACATCCATGATGTCAATCATCTTCCGTTCCACCACATCCCAAGGGTGCTCTATTGGATGAGATGTGGTGAGTGTGGAGGCCATTGGAGGACAGGGACCTCATTGTCCAGTGGTGAGATGATTGGAGCTTTGTGACATGGTGCATTATCCTGCTGGAAGGAGCCATCAGAAGATGGGACACTGTAGTCATAAAGGGGTGGACATGGTCAACAACAATACCCAGGTAGTCCGTGGTGTGTAAACAATGCTCAATTGGTACTAAGGGGCCCAAAGTGTGCCAAGAAAATATCCCCCCCCCCACCATTACACCCTCACCACCAGCCTGAACCGGTGATATCCCATCCCCCACACCATTACACCCCCACCACCAGCCTGAACCGGTGATATCCCATCCCCCGCACCATTACACCCCCACCACCAGCCTGAACCTGTGATACCCCATCCCCCCCACCATTACACCCCCACCACCAGCCTGAACCGGTGATACAAGGCAGGATGGATCCATGCACCAAATCCTGACCCCACCATCTGAATGTCGGAGCTGAAATCCAGACTCATCAGACCAGGCAACGTTTTTCCAATCTTCTATTGTCCAATTTTGGTGATCCTGTGCCAATTGTAGCCTCAGTTTCCTGTTCTTAGCTGACAGGAGTGGCACCCGGTGTGATCTTCTGCTGCTGTAGCCCATCTTCTTCAAGGTTGGATGTGTTGTGTGTTCAGAGATGGTATTCTGCATACCTTGGATGTAACGAGAGGTTATTTGAGTTACTGTTGCCTTTCTATCCTCTGGAACCAGTCCGCCCATTCTCCTCTGACCTCTGACGTCAACAAGGCATTTTCCTCCACACAACTGCCGCTCACTGGATATTTTCTCTTCTTCCCACCATTCTCTATAAACCCCGAGAGATGGTTGTGTGTGAAAATCCCAGAAATACTCAGACCAGCCTGTCTGGCACCAACAACCATGCCACGTTCAAAGTCACTTCAATCCCCTTTTTTCCCCATTCTGATGCTCGGTTTCAACTTCAGCAAGTCGTCTTCACCACGTCTAGATGCCTAAATGCATTGAGTTGCTTCCATGTGATTGGGTGATTAGCAATTTGTGCTACCAATCAGTCGAACAGGTGTACCTAATAAAGTGGCCGGTGAGTGTAGTTGTAATTGTTATAAATCAGCAGCCTGTGTAGAAAAGCCTGCCCCCCTCCCCTGCCAGCCTGCTTCAGAAAAAGACCCTTGCTCTCTGTGTGGAAGCAGTGGTCTCTCTGCAGAAGTCCAGCCTACCCATGCTCAGTCAGACCCATTGTTCTGCAGGTGGAAAGGCTCTTGCTCCCTGCTGACTGGAGAGCTCTTGCGGTGACTTAGCAGGGAAAATGTTGGACCTCGACATTGAGACCACTGCTTTCACATAAAGATCCTCTTTGCAGTATGCCATTCAGGGGACAGGCTTTTCCACCCAGGCCATAGCTGATTTTTGATGAAAACTCAATGTATGTCTAAGGCAGGCCATGGATTATGTTGCAGGAAAGAAAATGGCTTGATTCCCCATCTACACAGTCAGTGTTGATGGGGGAATCCCTCCCGCAGCACTATTGTGTTCTGCCAGCGGGGAACCTTCCCTGTCAGTTGAACACAATGATCACTGCTGTCAGTTATTGCTGGGGGCTGGACTGTGGCCATTGGGAGTAGAAAAGGTCCCAATCCCAGTGGGAAAAAAACAATGCCCCATCTTTGGTGTCATTGGGAGGAATTGTGCCCCATCGCTGGTGTCATTGGGCCCCATTGTTGTATGTCATTGGGAGAAATTGTGCCCCATCGTTGGTATTATTTGGAGGAATTGTGCCTCATCATTGGTGTTATTGGGAGAAATTGTGCCCTTTCATTGGTGGAATGCCCCATTGTTGTTATCAGTGGATGAAATAGTGCCCCAAGGGCTTTATAAAAGAACATAAAGGGCCTGCATTTGGGCCAGAGGTCACAGTTTGGAGACCACTGTCCTACAGCAAGAATGGAAAAAAACATTTGCGTAGAGTCCCCCCCCCCCCCAAAAAAAAATGTCTTATACCAGACCCTTTTAATCTGGTCCAGATTTGAAGGGGGTACTCCAGGCATAAAAAAAACCAAAAAAATAAATAAATGTGTTACGTCCCACAAGATATCCATACCAAAAACTTCCAAAGATCCCAGGCCAAGTAAGTAAGGCAGTTGCTATGGATTCAGTGGGTGCCATCGCCTGCTGCATCCTTAGGAACAATTGACAGCAGAAAACTGTCAAATATATGTAGCACCCTGATGGTTAGTAAATTTACCTGCCAGGTATAGTCGCCTTGGCCAATTGATAGGAGATCAATTGATTCCACTAAAATTGGAATTGCTGCACTTCTCTCTTGGGTCACAAGATGGTCGGGTATCTGGTGACATTAGATAAGACAAGGGTATTGCAAGGACAGATTAGGAATGAATGGGGGTGTCTCAGCCAATGGGCAGGGATCTTCTTGGGCCCCTTGGACTACTGGGAGAGCCTATATATTTGGGTGAGGTCAGGTGATCGGCGTTCTGTGACACCTGGACGGCTGTCTGGGTGGACTTGTGCTGTGCTGCCCCAGACTGCTAGGCCAGAGACCTGAGGCCTATCCCAGGGACATCTGGCTGCCAGGCTGTCTGAGGGCCTATCCAGAAGCAAGAGAGCAGCATAGGGTTGGGATTGCGGCTTGCAGTCCAACCAGAAGTGACGGTTTGCCGGCCGGAGAACCTGTCGTGGTCGGAGGTAGAAGGGAAGCTGTCTCCACTAAGGTACCAACCACCTTATTACCAGGGACCACAGTGAGTAGCTGAAGTAAGTACCGGAGCAGTATTCTCACCAACCGGGGATGGTGAAGAATTATCAGATGTCAAGCCAGGGACCCAGCCAGTGGCGGTGATGCTTGCAGAGCAGCCTTGTGTGCCAAGCCAGGGACTGAGCAGGCCAGTGGGGTGACGCTTGAGGAGTATCTGTGAGTGCCAAGCTAGGGAACCAGCAGGGACGGGGGGGTGGCGCTTAAGAGTGAGAAGGTTGAAAGAGCTCAGAAGATCCAGTGGCAGTGGATCGGAAAGTCTAGTGAGAAGAGACTGGGAGCTCAGTGGAGTGAAGAGCTACAAGAAGTGATTGTAGAGGAAGTACAGAAGTTCGTTACAACTTTTGTTAGAAACTGTTATAAGACTGTGCCATAGGAGACAGCGATCCTACATATACAGACGTGGTGTCCTGCTGGGTGCCTTTCCCTGCATGGCTGTCTACCTATAGAAGTCTCGGAGTCTGCTATTTAACATTGCAACTACTAAAGGGTGTCCTGGCCCTAAACCCTCTCTCCCACAGTTCTGTTCGAGAGAAATCAAAATCTCTGCATTCAAGAAGTGTCTGGCGCCCATGAATCAACCTTGCATTACACCCACCATGCCTTGCAACCCACTCTACACAGAAGGATGTTAGCTGTCCCTAACTCTGGAGGTTCTCATTAGACCAAAAGGGGACCCGGGACCTTGCAACATATAGAATTGATAGAAATACCGCTTCCATATACTGTAAGATATTCAGCTCCCTCAGCTCCCTCTGAACAGGGGCCAAGTGGGCAAAAGTTTGAACCATTGGCCCTAGTCTCCATTGGAAACCCATGTTACAGGGTAGCAACCTAAGAGAACAATTGGGTGACAAGGACAGGGGGTTGAACAATCGGATTATATAGTGTGGATGAATGATACATTAATTTATAGCACCACATCCTTTGGAATCACACATTTGAACAGAAGAAGTCAGTGGGAGTTTTGAAGGGTGCATAAGATTACACACTGATACAACAAAAGTTAAAACTTAAAGGGTAACTCCACTTTTGTGAGATACTGTATATATAGATATAGATACATGAGTTTGAGCTTTGGGGTGTACACCCTAACACAATAGGCTGCGCACACCTATGGCTATAGCTTCCCAAGATGGCTTCCCTATGGCCCAACGTCTAAAAGGTTTACTTGTCAATTCTAGAACTCCTCTACACACAAGGCGGGACTGACAGAACACGCAGCTCCTGGCCTGGAGGATATGTTCCTTGCTGGACCCGGCAGAACGTATTTCCTAAAATTGGAACAGATGAACTTGGAGTGTGGAAAGAAATAAATGAAAGGCACATTTAGTGTTTATGGAGCTGAAAATCAAAAACGGAATGGAAATTACAGCATTTCGAGGGACAAAAACTGTGCTGTTAGTGTGGAATTTTAAACGGTAGGCGAGGAGGGCTCCAGCTCCCGCAATGCACCGCGCCGCTGGCTGATCCCCCCTCTGATCTCCCGGCTTTGTAATAGACGGTATACAAAGATGTCATTTTCTATAGAAGCCAAACATTTGCTGTGCGTTCGAAGAAGACAGATGCATTCACATAACGTGCTCAGCTTTATGAAGACCATCTACAATGTTAGATGTCCCGGACCGGAAAAACAAAGCTTTACCATTTGCGAATACTCGGAAAGTTCTTATGTTTTGTTTTTTTTTCGGTATGTTTTGACTTTAAAATGGACCTGACATCAAATGACTTGTTCAGATGCGCGGCCAGAGGTTGATTACGACCACCCACCTACACAAGGGCATTCAGCTGCCCGGGGTTGTTCACATGTAAAAATAAAGAGGCATGTCGCATTGGGCAGATGGTACCACCACCAAATGTGACCCATTCAAGTGATTGGAGCAAGGCAGCATCCACCCTGCAACTGTGTGCAATGCACGGTAGTTGCAGTGAGGTGGGTCGGCATTTTCAGGGTTAAAACAGGTGTGGAGGAGGCACCTCCTGTCAGGAACATCATGGCAGCCATCAGAGAGATCATACCAGCTGTAAGGCTCATGCACATAAGCATGCACATGTTTGCTTGTAGGCAGGGCCGGTGCTTGACTACTTCGCGCCCTAGGCAAGACTAATGCCGTTTACACACGATTGGATTTTCCGACAACAAATGTTGGATGTGAACTTGTTGGCGGAAAGTCCGACCGTGTGTACGCTCCATCGGACAATTGTTGTTGGACTTTCCGCCAACAAATGTTGGCTAGCAGGTTCTCAAATTTTCCGCCAACAAATTTTTGTTGTCAGACTTTCTGATTGTGTGTTCACAAGTCCGTCGCACAAAAGTCCACGCATGCTCGGAATCAAGGATGAGCTCGGAAGCGCTCGGTCTTGTAAAACTAGCGTTCGTAATGGAGATATCACACTTTTTATCGGCTCGCCGTACGTCTTGTACGTCACTACGTTCGTAATTGTTGGCCAACATTTGTGTGACCGTGTGTATGCAAGACAAGTTGGAGCCAACAACCTTCGAACAAAATTCCACGGTTTTGTTGTCTGAAATCTGATCCTGTGTACGGGGCATAACACTAACAGGATGGGGGTGCGGGGTGTCGTTACTCTTGCCTAGGGCCAGGCGGCTGACTACAAGTAGGATCAGAGAGCAGACTCACCAAGGCAGCAGCTACATCCAGAGACATGGTGCTTCGCTGTCCTCGTGCTCTCCTCCGCCTCCCACAGCTGTCCTCGTGCCCGCCTCATCCACTGTCCTTGTGCCCGCCTCCTCCACTGTCCTCGTGCCCGCCTCCTCCACTGTCCTTGTGCCCGCCTCCTCCGCTGTCCTCGTGCCCGCCTCCTCCGCTGTCCTTGTGCTCTCCTCCGCCTCCTCCGCTGTCCTTGTGCCCTCCTCACCGGCTGAGCTGCTGCTGACCTCATCTGCAGCAGCTGTGACGGATGTCCTCCACAGCTGCTACTTTCTCTGGAGAGTCTCTCATCGCCCCAGCCCTGTGTAGGGCCCCTCGTGTTCCCTGGCCAGGCTAATGGGGAAGTCAGTCGCCGTGGCTGTGCCTCCTAGGCAGCAGTTTGCTCTAGAAAGGCTGCCTAGTAAGCCTAGCGGGAGCACCGGCCCTGCTTGTAGGAGCATAGGAATGATTGCACCACCATGCATGCAAGCTTGTGGGCTCGTCCACCATAGATAATGGTGCCTAGCAGGCTTTTTAAACCTGAGGCTGGCATAGGATCATTGCTGAATGACCTTTCGGACCGAGTTCCTGCAATTTCTGATTCTGAACCTTATGCTTGAGCCTGTTATTGACCCGGCTTCTATCCAACCTCTTTCTGGATAATCCTTGCCTGCCTATGATGGCTGCTCATCTCTGTTGCCAACCTCAGCCTGGGCTACTGAATAAGGTTTTGCCTATTGACTCGTACCTCACCGCCTGTACATTGCCAACCTCTGCTTGTTCCTGACCTTGAGCCTGTGATTTGGAGTCTTCCTGCTCGACTGTTACTGAACTCGGCTTGTGACTCAACTCTCATAACTGAACTTTATGTATTCTGGGTTTCCTACCCACTGAACTTCGGCTTGTCTGATACAGATTTTCCCGAGTTCCAGTCTTCGGTTCCTACTCCCTGGCACTTGTCCCCTTCCCCATCACTCTTGAGGCCACCCTCGTCTTCTTGGGCTCCTCATACAGGTACCTGACACGTCCTGACCGGAATTGTTCTTGAGGCCACCCTCGTCTTCTTGGGCTCCTCATACAGGTACCTGACACGTCCTGACCGGAATTGTTCTTGAGGCCACCCTCGTCTTCTTGGGCCCCTCATACAGATACATGACACGTCCTGACCGGAATTGTTCTTGAGGCCACTCTCGTCTTCTTGGGCTCCTCATACAGGTACGTGACACCTCCTGACCGGAATTGTTCTTCAGGCCACCCTCATCTTCTTGGGCCCCTCATACAGATACGTGACACCTCCTGACTGGAATTGTTCTTGAGGCCACCCTCGTCTTCTTGGGCTCCTCATACAGGTACATGACACCTCCTGACCACCTGTCAAACATTTCCTGAAATGTGATCCATCGCAGATTGTTTTTCAGAGTGGGTGCACCTGCACACGTCTATGCAGAGCAAAACGAGCACCTGCGGGCCTGCCTGTGTGCACCTGGAGCATTCATTTGCACTATGGCCAGTGCCTTCCTGACAGGTTCACTGTGGATATTGATGAGCTTGATATCATGTGCTGCTGGTGAGTACACATCTGTTGTGGCGCCCTCTGCTTTTGTTTTTCCAGCATTTTTTGGGGGGCTTCCTCAGTCCTCAGAAGTCTGCAAAGTCTTGCCCAACTTCAAGTTGCTGAAGACCTAAGGTCCTCCATTGCCAGAACAACCACCTCGAGTGCAGGGGGGTTGTTCATTTTACTGCTCTATACAATACCATTGCACAGAGAAGGTGGGTATCACATGTTTATTATTTAACTTCTTCCCACCCGTGTCATTGTAAAATGACGGACAGGCGGGAACCTTATTGTTCTGGGAGGACGTGATGTGACCTTATTTCTGAGAGTGGGCCTTGTGCACCCGCTCCTGGCTGCGCTCTGGTGCAATCTGTCACCACTGCGCCCGCTGGACACAGAGGGTGACCGATCACTATACTTGCCCACTGCCAGAGTCATATGATCGCTGTAGACCACACAATCACAGCAGACCACATGACAGTTGTATACAATGAATGGCTTCCTTTTATGACATTCATTGTGTACAATTGTGTTCCAAGCAGTGGCGGCTTCTCCATTAGGGGCACAGGGGCGACGCCCCCCTAATCCATGTGCCCGGCCCCCTAATCTACATGCAGGGCGTGGGACGCATGGATTTCCATGGGGTTTTTTTTCTGAAGCACATGATTAGAGCCTGGGGCTCTAATTGGCTTCAAAAAGGGGTGGGCTCGGGGCGCAGAGCACTGTGCCCTGAGCCCACCCAGTTGTGTGACATTAGCAAATTAATATTCGCTATTGTCTTTCTGATTCTCCTCCCGGCCAAGTCTTAGAACTCCCTGGCCAATCGGGTCTCAGGACACACATTCTGTTCGGCCGGGAGGTCTTAAAAAAGGAATTTTTTTTTTTTTTTTGCAAAAAAAAAAAAATGACATTTAATTTTTTTTATTGCATTTTTGTGTAAATGTGAGATCTGAGGTCTTTTTGATTTAAGACGTCCCGTTTAATGCTTTTTTTTGTTTACATTCCTTGTAATAAGAATAAAAGTGACCCATATTTTGTTTTTAAAAGGACAGTGTCAAAATAAAAACTAAAAAGTAACATAAATAAATAAATAAAAAATTTTAAGCGCCTCGTCCCGCCGTGCTCAGGCACAGAATCGAACGCATACGTAAGTTGCACCCGCATATGAAAATGATGTTCAAACCACACATGTGAGGTAGAGCGAGAGCAATAATTCTAGCCCTAGACCTCCTCTGTAACTCAAAACATACAACCTGTAGAATTTTTGAAACGTCGCCTATGGAAATTTTTAAGGGTCAAAGTTTGTCACCATTCAACGAGCGGGGCGCAATTTTGAAGCGTGACATGTTGGGTATCAATTTACTCGGCGTAACATTCTCCACCTTTCATAATTAAAAAAAAAATGAGCTAACTTTACTGTTGTCTTGTTTTTTACTTCAAAAACGTGTATTTTTTCCAAACGAATTGCACTTGTAAGACCGCTGCGCGAATACGGTGTGACAAAAAGTATTGCAACGACCGCCATTTTATTCTCTAGGGTGTCTGAAAAAATATATATAATGTTTGGGGGTTGTAAGTAATTTTCTAGCAAAAAAAAAAAAAAAATGATTTTATCTTCTAAACACCAAGTCTGAAAATAGGTCTGGCCCTTAAGTGGATAAAGTAACACAGTGCCGTATTGCAAAAAAAAAAAAAAATGTCCGGGTCATGAAGGGGGGGGGGGGTAAATCTTTCTGGGCTGAAATGATTAAATATCACCAAAAGAAAGCTCTATCTGTGAAATTTAAAAAAAAAATGTCATATGAGTACAGTGTTGCATGACCGCGCAATTGTCATTCAAAGTGTGAGAGCGCTGAATGCTGAAAATTGGCCTGGGCAGGAAGGGGGGTGAAAGTGCCCGGTCTTGAAGTGGTTAAAAAAAAAACGGAGCCTTTACAAACGCTTTAATAAAAAAAAGTTATGACCACTAATGCATTATTTTCGGTACAGCCCTCGTTAATATCCCTCCATGTGTATTTAACTATAAAAGGAAATAATGTTAAAAAAGGGTTAAAAAAAAAAAAACAGAACTCCCAAGCAGAGCCACTAAATGATGAAAATGATTAAAACACATCTAAAGTCATTATATATTGAAACATTGTGCCGAATTTAAACCTGGAGGAGGAGGAAACCTGTTATCAAGAGTAACTAAGCAACCTACGCAAACATCTAAACCCGTATGCAAAGTAATACTTAAAGCCTTTCCCTACTGTGCTCCAAGGTGAAGGGTAAAGCTGTACTCCAGGCCAACGGCTAAATATATAACTGAAATACATACGGAAGAGCTATCATGACTGCCTAAGGATTGGAATATGGGTCCTGGTAGTCCTAAAGCCTCGTACACACGATCGAATTGTAGGCCAACAAAACCGTGGACTTTTGTCCGAAGGGGCATTGGCCCATACTTGTCTTGCATACACACGGTCACACAATTGTTGGCCAACAATTACGAACGTAATTTAGCGCCACCCTTCGGGCTCCTTCTGCTAATTTCTTGTTAGTAGAAGTTTGACGAGTGTTGATTTGCGCTTTTCATTTCGCGCTTTTCATTTCGCGCTTTTCAGTTCGTTTCTGAACGGCCGTTCGTCAACCAGACGTGTTGCGGAATCGGAGGAGATAACGTGTTATTTATTATTGGCCTTGGTGTTATTGCTTTGACCCAAGTCCATTCCAGGAACAGGAGGAGGAGGATTTCTTGGACCAAAAATTGGTTGATTTATTAATTGTGACCAATGATGTCATATGCCTTTGCTGCGGGAGCTCCAGGAGAATAATCTGGATGATTTTTGGAATTATCTCCGGATGACGGACCCCTCTGCTTTCACCAACTCTTGGCATTGCTGACCCCCTATATTAAGAATCAGGACACATACATGAGGCTTTTATTTTATTTTTTTGGTTGAATAATAATAATTTGATTTGGTATATTTTCTATATTTTTGGATACATAGAATGCACTTTTTGGTTAAGTTCTATTGGCAGATAACATGTCTAATTTTATTTGTTTTCTTTTTTTTAATGCACAATAAAATAATTGTGTAGAATAATACTTGGCTATGTGTTTTACTTCAAATGACAGTTTGGGAGTCGGCAGTTACATTTTATAAAATACAATGTAAAATTGACAAGGGACACCAACATAGTTGTATCTTTGATCTTAAAAACTACAGGATAATGGTGTTGTGGTAACTTGCCCAAATAAAAAAAAAAAAGCATAATAATATTATTCTTGATATCACTAGAAAAAAAAAGCCTTTGAAAATTAATTTGCAATAACTCCATCAGTATCACCAGCAAAGCAGCTTCATTATTATCCCATTAAAGAAGAAGAGAATTGTGCGCTGCATTTCCAGATTTCATAATTTGCCACAAATGTTTTCCGGCTCGTCCTTGCTTCCGAGCATGCGTGTTTGTACTTTGGACTTTTGTCCGACGGACTTGTGTACACACGCTCGGAAAATCCGACAACAGACATTTGTCCGCGGAAAATTTGAAAACCTGCCATCCAACATTTGTTTCCAGAAAGTCCGACAACAATTGTCCGATGGAGCGCACACGCGGTCGGATTTACCGCCAACAGCCTGTCATCGAACATTTCCCGTGGGAAAGTCCGATCGCGTGTACGAGGCTTAATGCCCTGTACACACGGTCGGACTTTCCGACGGAAAATGTGCGATCGGAGCTTGTTGTCGGAAATTACGACCGTGTGTACGTTTCAACGGACTTTTTCCATTGGAATTTCCGAAACACAAAGTTTGAGAGCTGGATCTAAAATTTTCCAACACGATAAATTCCGATCGTCTGTAGACAGTTCCGACGCACAAAGTTCCACGCATGCTCGGAATCAAGCAGAAGAGCCGCACTGGCTATTGAACTTAATTTTTTTTCGGCTCGTCGTACGCGTTGTACGTCACCGCGTTTTTGACGTTCGAAATTTCCGACCAACTTTGTGCGACCGTGTGTATGCAAGACAAGTTTGAGCCAACATCCGTTCGAAAAAATCCCATGGATTTTGTTGTCTGAATGTCCAATCAATGTCGGATCGTGTGTACAGGGCATTAGAGATACAAAGTCCTGCTAAACAACACCACCAGAATGGTGACCTCACTTTTCTCTATTGCAGTTGATCAATACAGCTTGGTCACCTCGAAGTTTCAGCTCCCTCCATAAATTTTCTATAGGCTTAAGGTCTGGAGACTGACTAGGCCACTCCACGATTCTTTGCTGCCTTGGCGGTATGTTTTGGGTCATCGTCATGCTGGAAGACCCATCCATGACCCATCTTCAGTGTTCTGGCTGAGGGAAGAAGGTTCTCCTTCCAAGATTTTACAATACATAGCCCCCGTCCATTGGGCCCTCAATGCGATAAAGTATGGATGTACCTTTAGCAGAGAAACAGCCCCAAAGCATAAAGTTTCCACCTCCGTGCTTGACTGTAGGCAGGGCTGGACTGGGACAAAAAATTTGGCGCTGGACTTCATCCAGACCGGCCCACTTAAATTTTGCAAACACGCTCAAAAACAGTATATAAACTATATGCAATTGCTCCAAAAAACATAAGTAAAATTAAAAAATACGATAAAACATTTAAGTATAAACTGCTTTTTTTTTTTTTTTTTTAAATTCTTTTTATTTAGAGAAAAAGACCTAAATCCAACATTACAG
The DNA here is from genome assembly GCF_042186555.1 of Aquarana catesbeiana. Taxonomy (NCBI): domain Eukaryota; kingdom Metazoa; phylum Chordata; class Amphibia; order Anura; family Ranidae; genus Aquarana; species Aquarana catesbeiana. Next base: position 12,400,484 of record NC_133336.1, read on the forward strand.
ATGCCTTTAGAATGACAATTGTAAGTTACACTCCATTCGATGGCAGGTGTCATAAATAAGGAAAACAGTTATAAATAAATAAATAACATCTTATTTTTGAATATATAATTAACAAGGAATTCTAACATGCGAATTAAGAAGGCGGTATAAACGGCTAACCATCCAAAAAGGTCCAAAATCACTGTTAGGGCCCATAGAAGAACCTTAGAAAACAACTCACTTTTCTCTGCAACTTTGTCAACGATCACGTCAGAGTCAAGAGAGCCGAGGATGTCCTTTCCGGTTGACATCAACATACATACAAAACATAAAACGTGTTAACTGAAAATATACCCTAACTCCTCACTCGTCTCTTTTATTATTTCACTTAGACCCCTTTCACACTGAACACCGCCCCACGCTACCGGGAGTGGGGCGCTTTTAACCCTAGAGAAGGGGCACTTTGCAGGCACAGTGGAACCTTGGATTACAAGCATAATACATTCCAGGAGATTGCTTGTAATCCAAAACACTTGCATATCAAAGCGAGTTTCCCCATAGAAGTCAATGAAAAACAAGAAAATTTGTTCCACATTGACTTCTATTGTATGCAATACCGCATGTGGCCAGAGGTGGGGGGGGGGGCACCGGAGAGCCTCAGAAATACTCGGAGACCGCTCAGATGCACTCGGAATCCCTCGGAAAGGCTCGGAAACACTCGGGAACAAAGTGTTTCAGAGTGTTTCCTAGTATTTCCAAGTGCATCCGAACGATTCCACCGGCGCCCCTCGCACCTCTGGCCAAATGCAGTACTGCACACCGCAGAGGCTTGAATCCTGCTCACTCGCAAACCGAGTCAGGATTTTAAAAAAATAATAGCTTGTATTCCGAAAAGCTCGTTAACCGTGTTACTCTCAATCCGAGGTATTACTGTATTGATTTCAATGGGCAGGGGCGGTTTAGGAGCAGTGTATACACCACTCCCACACAGCCCCAAAGATGTTGCTTGCAGGACATCTTTTCCCCATCCTGCAAGCGCACCACCCCAGTGTGAAAGCACCCAAACTTTTACACTGGGGAGGCTTGAGAGGCGCTTTTCAGGTGCTTTACAGGTGCTATTTTAAGCACTTTGACAGGCTGTCACTGAAACCGGCCCACGGAGCCATCGGCCCACCGGGAAACTCCCAGTAGTCCCGATGGCCAGTACATGCCTGACTGTAGAGATGGTTTTCTTAGAGTCGTAGTCAGCATTTTTCCTCCTCCAAACGCGGAGAGTCGAATTAATGCCAAAGAGCTCAATTTTGGTCTCATCTGACCACAGTACTTTCTTCCAATCCTTCTATGAATCATTTAGATGTTCATTGGCAGACTTAAGATAGGTCTGTCCGTGTGTCTTCTTGAGGAGGGGGACCTTGCGGGTGCTGCAGCATTTCAATCCATGGTGGCGTATTGTGTTTCCAGTGGTTTGTTTGGGGACTGTGGTCCCAACTGCCTTGAGGTCATTCACAAGCTCCTCCCTTGTAGTTCTGGGCTGATCCCTCACTTTTCTGATGACCATCCTCACCCCATGAGGAGAAATCTTGCATGGAGCTCCAGACCGAGGGTGATTGATGGTTATTTTGTATTTCTTCCATCTGCGAAATAATCGCTCCAACAGTTGTCTCCTTCTCACCAAGCTTCTTGCTGATGGTCTTGTAGCCCATTCCAGCTTTGTGCAGGTCTACAATCTTGTCCCTGACGTCCTCTGACATCCCCATGATGGTGAGTATTGAATGGAAGAAAGAGATTCTGTGGACAGGTGTCTTTTATACACATAACGAGTTGTCGTTAGGAGAACCTTCTTACATTGACAGGACTAATCTGTGTACCACATGAGCACCTACTGTAGCCAGTCTGTGGGGGGCAGAATTATTGTTGGTTGGTAGGGGATCAAATACTTATTTTACTCACTGTGTAAAATATATTCTATAAATGCATGTTAAAAAAAGAAAATTCTATTTGAAAGGCATTACTGTTGTAACATGAGTATATAAGCTAATTGACGTCGGCAATACAGCCAAAATATGGCTACAGGGCGGACCTCAAATGCTGGGAGGGCGTTCATGTACGGTCTCCTGTTTTCGCGCCGCCCCAGAGGGTGCGTGCGTGGTGCGCTCTGTGTTCGGTGAGTTCTTGGGACTTGGCCAATCACAGCGGCTGGCTGACAGCTGATCATGGAAGTAAACAGAAGCCGGTTACCGGCTTTTTTTTTTTCACGCTGTCAGTGTGAAGAAAAGAAAAAAAAGCCGGTAACCAGCTTCTGTTAGAGGGACATCAGTCCCATAACTGCCCACCAGTGCTGCAAATCAGTGCCCTCTAGTGCTACAAATCCATGCCCACCAGTGCCATCTATCAGTGTCCATCAGTACTGCTAATCAATGCCAATCAGTGCCTCCTGATCAGTGCCCACCAGTGCCGCCTATTAGTGATCATCAGTGCTGCATATCAGTGCCCATTAGTGCCGCCTCTCAATGCCCATCAGTTCCACCAATCACTGCCACCTCTCCGTGCCACCTGTCAGTGCCCATCAGTGCCACCCATCAGTGCAGCCTAATCAGTGCCTCCTGATCAGTGCCCTCCAGTGCCGCTCATCAGTGCTGCCTATTGGTGCCCATGAGTGCCGCCTATCAATGCCTATCAGTGTCACCTATCAGTGCCCATCAGTGCCACCTATCAGTGCCCATCAGTGCCACATATCAATGCCACCTCTCCATGCCACCTATCAGTGCCCATCAGTTCCACCTATCAGCACCCATCAGTGCTGCCTATCAGTGACCATCAGTGCCCACCAGTGCAGCCTATCAGTGCCCACCAGTGCAGCCTATCAGTGCCCACCAGTGAAGAAGAAAAATTACCTGTTTGCAAAATTTTATAACAAAATATAAAAAACTTCTTGTTTTTTCAAAATTTTCGGTCTTTTTTGTTTGTTTAGCAAAAGGTCAAAGAACCCAGTGGTGATTAAATACCACCAAAAGAAAGCTCTATTTGTGTGAAAGAAAAAAATTATAAAAATTTCATATGGATACAATGTTGCATGACTGCGCAATTGTCATTCAAAGTGTGAGAGCGCTGAAAGCTGGACATTGGCCTGGGCAGGAAGGGGGTAAAAGTGCCCAGTAAGCAAGTGGTTAAAGAGGAACTTCAATTACATTTTTTAAATTTTGTTTTACATTTAAATATTATTAATAAATAATACATTTATTTGTATTAATAAAACCTATGGAGTTCAGTGCTGTCTTCCTGCAGCTGATTCTGCGGGCCCCCCGGCACCTCCATATTTTAATTTGATGAATCACAGCCGGCCTCCCACTGTGCATGTGCAGGATCATTCAACACAGGGAGACCGCAGCCTCCTGGGATGCCTGACATATCCCAGAAGGCTGCGGGGGTGGGGAAGAGGGATATCATCTTCATCTAGACAAAGATTGTGAAAGCGGGAGAGCGGGGGTACCAGCAAGAAACAGTAATTGTTCTACTTCCCCCCCAAGAAAAAACCTGCAACTCAGTTACAGGCTGGGGGGAAGGAAATAATTAGTGTAACCCAACGCTGTATCTTGGCCTAGACCGACAAGGCCCAGGCCTAGGGTGGCACGAAAAGAGTCCCCACCAGCTTGTGCTACACTTTTATTGTGGTGCCAGTATTATGGGGCGGTCTGGTGCCTCCATAAAGCGGCCGTACTGCTGCTGTATCATAGTACCAGGTGGGCCACCATCAGTGGGGGGACAGCCCATACATATGTAGGAGGCCCGGGCATCCCAAGGCGCCCAGAAGGCAAACCCCAACCAATGAGTTGTTGTGCGGCGGCCGGCGTTCCGCAACTGTGGGGGGAGGGCACCGCTTTTAGTTTTGACTGTCCTATCGTCACAGCGGACCTCTCACCTGAGTTCTCAGCTACAGAGAGACAGATGCCATGTCGGGAGGCTGAAACTGTCTGGAGGAGAAAGTCAGCTGATGCGCACGAGCCAGTAGAGTGAAGGGGGAGAACCTCTCCACGGTGTGAGGAGACCCCGTGTCCGGAGAGGTGCGGTGGAGACACGTGAAGGGAGCCAGCCAGGCTGAAAGGAAAACCACACCAGTTGAGTGGAAATTGCGGGACAACTACCTAGCTGCCACGGGGCTTCTATTCTAGGTAGAAGGGATGGTGCAGATTCAAGGGAGACTGAGATGGTCATCTACACTTAGGAGGTAGGAAGTAAGACTTTCCTGCAAACCTTTGGGGGATCACAATCTAATACATATACTGTATATACTAGAAACCCCTGATAGCTTTCGAGCCTCAAGCTTGCAATGATGCATATGGCAGTTAAATATTAGGAAATCTTCTTCTTATTTATTTGGCTTTGGCAGAGGAGTTGCTACTGTATATATTATTGTGACTTACCATAGATATCCGCTACTGGTAATCTATATAGGAGGTAGGTGTTAATGTTTATACAGTAGCTGACTAGATTATTTAGCACGGGTCTCCAAACTTTCAAGGGCCAGTTTACTGTCCTTCAGACTTTATCGGGGATGGACTGTGACCAGTGGGAGTAGAAAAGGTCCCGACAAGGCATAGCCTGGTGTTATTATTCACAAAGGCTTGTGAGTTTGAAACCGAGTGAACGATCTTAAATATAATGTCATCTTTTTTGGAACATTTTACAAGATACAAAATACTTTTAGTAGGTTATGTGAGAGACTAGTCAAGTTTGGTGACAAAACCACTCGCCTGCCGTTTGGGGCTGTGGTATTGAGTGTACGCTGGTGTTATAACATCTAAAGGCTTGCGAGTTCAAATCCTCAGATAAGCACCTTTTCAGATTTCTTTATCCAACATTTAGGCATCAGTTCAGATTGTGCCCTGTGGTTCAAGAGAATGGCCTGGTAAAATTACATTTTGACCAGCTGAGAAGATCCCTTAGTAAACCTCATGGGAGGCTAGTCGAAGTCTGGAGATAGCAATTCAGTACAATTTTTCGACATGAAGCCACATAGATACATAGATGCAAGGCTTGTGAGTTTAAATCCTGAGGTGGTGACCTACTTGATTTTATTTTTTAAAGTTGCAGGAACATAGCAACCAATTGGCTTTCTAGGAGTTACTGCACTTCGTTTGTAGGCAGCAGTTGAGGTGGTAATGGAGTCTTGAAAGTACACTTAGGAGGAGGTGACATGGGAGACTACCCTAGATCCTGTTATACCGCTGTATGGTCTTGGCCACCGTGCTGCAGTTCAGTTTCAGGGGTCTTGGCAATCTTCTAATAGACTAGACTATCTTTATGTAGAGCAACAATTCTTTTTTTCAGATTCTCAGAGAGTTCTTTGCCATGAGTTGCCATGTTGAACTTCCAGTGACCAGTATGAGAGAGTGAGAGCGATAACACCAAATTTAACACAGCTGCTCCCCATTCACACCTGAGACCTTGTAACACTAACGAGTCACATGACACCGGGGAGGGAAAATGGCTAATTGGACCCAACTCGGAGATTTTCACTTAGGGGTGTACTGACTTTTGTTGCCAGCGGTTTAGACATGAATGGCTGTGTGTTGAGTTATTTTGAGGGGACAGCAAATTTACACTGTTATACAAGCTGTACACTCACTACTTTACATTGTAGCAAATTAGATTTTTTAAATTTTGTTTATTGGATAAGTAGAAAATATCTTTTTTTCCCCACTATTTTCAGTCTTTATATAATATAAGCGAGCGCCCCCCCCCCCCCCTCCTGAACCATACCAGGCCACATGCCCTCAACATGGGAGGAGTGCCCCATTGCACCTTGTCCCTATGTTTATGGTGACAAGGGTCTCTTCCCCACAACCCTGGGCTGTGGTTGTGGGGGGTCTGCGTGCGGGTGGGGGCCTTATTGGAATCGCCCCCCCTTGTGATGTCACAGACCGGTGCATGCTGAGTCGGTGACATCACAAGGGGGCGGAGCCGACAGGTGGCCTCGCCCTTACCTATATAAGAACTGTCAAACGGCAAGCCAGCCATTCATCAGTTTGCCTTCACGGCGGGCGGAGCATTTTTTTTTCCGTTTTCTGTTCCAGCAGAACAGCGATGTCGTGATTGACGATGGATTTACTGTACATCGGGGGACACTGTTTTTTTGTTTTCAATAAAGAAATTGTCAAAAACTGTCTTTGTGTTTTTTTACTTTTTGATACTTTTTTGGTGAATGGGTAGGGGTACATACTCATTCACATAAGGAGGACAGGGATCTGGGGGTCCCCTTCTTAAAGGGGGCTTCCAGATTCCGATAAGCTCTCTGCCCGCAGACCCCCACAACCACAGCCCAGGGTTGTGGGGAAGAGACCCCCGGCCCAAAGCACCCACCCTTACATGTAGAGGGCAAAAGGCCACTTTTCTGGCCTGTGTGCTCAGATAAGGGTCTGGTATGGATTTTGGGGGGCCCCACACCATTTTTCTTTACATTTTTGCAGTTTTTTTAACATTTTTCTTTTGCCGGAAATGGTATTGTATTGCCAGCAATTTAAATGTGATTTGCCAAATTTTTTTTCTTTAATAAATTAAATTTTTGCTGCAGCAGGTTCTATACATGGTGCGGATGCGCCACTTTACAGGCAGACTAAGGGGACCCCCCAGGCACTTTATTTAAAGGAATTTTTCATTGTTATCGATTCACTTTAAGCATCATTAACCACTTGCCGACCGGCACACACCGATATACATTGGCAAAGTGGCACGGGTGCGCAAAACGATGTACCCGTACGTCACTGCTAGCCGCCTCGTGCCACGGGAGCATGCCCGCAGGTCCCGCGGACTCAATGTCTGCCGGAGGCCCGCGATCATGGCACGAAGAGGCAGAATGGGGAGATGCCTATATAAATCCCTTGATCGCTCCCTAGTGTCTAACTCCTTCCCTGCCAGTGACATTTACACAGTAATCAGTGCATTTTTATAGCACTGCTCGCTGTATAAATGCCAATAGTCCCAAAATAGTGTTATCTTGTCCCTTACACACATTCCTTATTCCTATTATTCAGTTACAATATTATACCTTATGGTTATGTTTCTTTATAGATCATCATTGCATTCGCCCCTGAAGAGTTGGTATATCCCAACGAAATGCGTCGGGCTTACATAGATGCGTAATGTCCATACAGATGATTTCATGTTTTTTATATTGTTTTACTCTAGATTAGGGATGAGCTTCGTGTTCGAGTCGAACCCATGTTCGACTCGAACATCGGCTGTTCGATCGTTCGCCGAATTGCGAACGTTATGGGCCGTTCGCGCTAAATTCGTGTGGCGCGTCACGGCCCATAATTCACTGCGGCATCGCAGTGCATTGCTGGCTGATGATTGGCCAAGCATGCACTATGACCCGCATGCTTGGCCAATCACAGCGCTGTCAGTAGAGAGAGCTGTAATTGGCCAAAGCCAGGGTGGCTTTGGCCAATTATGGCTCAGGGGATTTAGTACACACCCCACACTATATAAGGCCGCCTGCACGGCGGCCCTGTGTAGTGTGTGTTCCGGTGTGCTGAGAGATAGAGAGAGAGAGAGACAGTGTCATTTGATTTGAGTTAGATAGATTAGGCAGAACAGTCAGTCAGTTAGCTGCACTTACAGTGTATTGTGTATATATATGCATCCCAGGTGTTGCATATATATATATACACTGTATTCAGTTTAGCTAGATCCGTTCCTGTTATCTTCTATCTAGACTATTTACATTTAATGCAGTGCGTCCTGCTCACAGTGTTCAGCTAGATCCGTTCCTGCTATTTACATTTAGTGCAGTGCGTCCTGCTCACAGTGTTCAGCTAGATCCGTTCCTGTTATCTTCTAGACTATTTACATTTAGTGCAGTGCGTCCTGCTCACAGTGTTCAGCTAGATCCGTTCCTGCAATTTACATTTAGTGCAGTGCGTCCTGCTCACAGTGTTCAGCTAGATCCGTTCCTGCTATTTACATTTAGTGCAGTGCGTCCTGCTCACAGTGTTCAGCTAGATCCGTTCCTGCTATTTACATTTAGTGCAGTGCGTCCTGCTCACAGTGTTCAGCTAGATCCGTTCCTGCTATTTACATTTAGTGCAGTGCGTCCTGCTCACAGTGTTCAGCTAGATCCGTTCCTGTTATCTTCTAGACTATTTACATTTAGTGCAGTGCGTCCTGCTCACAGTGTTCAGCTAGATCCGTTCCTGCAATTTACATTTAGTGCAGTGCGTCCTGCTCACAGTGTTCAGCTAGATCCGTTCCTGCTATTTACATTTAGTGCAGTGCGTCCTGCTCACAGTGTTCAGCTAGATCCGTTCCTGCTATTTACATTTAGTGCAGTGCGTCCTGCTCACAGTGTTCAGCTAGATCCGTTCCTGCTATTTACATTTAGTGCAGTGCGTCCTGCTCACAGTGTTCAGCTAGATCCGTTCCTGCTATTTACATTTAGTGCAGTGCGTCCTGCGCACAGTGTTCAGCTAGAGCCGTTCCTGCTATTTACATTTAGTGCAGTGCGTCCTGCTCACAGTGTTCAGCTAGATCCGTTCCTGTTATCTTCTAGACTATTTACATTTAGTGCAGTGCGTCCTGCTCACAGTGTTCAGCTAGATCCGTTCCTGTTATCTTCTAGACTATTTACATTTAGTGCAGTGCGTCCTGCTCACAGTGTTCAGCTAGATCCGTTCCTGCTATTTACATTTAGTGCAGTGCGTCCTGCTCACAGTGTTCAGCTAGATCCGTTCCTGTTAAATTCCTACTGACCGGCAGGCTTGTCTGGTTACAGTATATAAAGCTACCTGAAGAAAATTACAGGTGTTCTATTTGATCCTATTAGTACCACGGTCAGGCAGCTAGACTATTTACATTTAGTACAGTGCGTCCTGCTCACAGTGTTCAGCTAGATCCGTTCCTGTTATCTTCCTACTGACAGGCAGGCTTGTCTGGTTACAGTATATAAAGCTACCTGAAGAAAATTACAGGTGTTCTATTTGATCCTATTAGTACCACGGTCAGGCAGCTAGACTATTTACATTTAGTACAGTGCGTCCTGCTCACAGTGTACAGCTAGATCCGTTCCTGTTATCTTCCTACTGACAGGCAGGCTTGTCTGGTTACAGTATATAAAGCTACCTGAAGAAAATTACAGGTGTTCTATTTGATCCTATTAGTACCACGGTCAGGCAGCTAGACTATTTACATTTAGTACAGTGCGTCCTGCTCACAGTGTACAGCTAGATCCGTTCCTGTTATCTTCCTACTGACAGGCAGGCTTGTCTGGTTACAGTATATAAAGCTACCTGAAGAAAATTACAGGTGTTCTATTTGATCCTATTAGTACCACGGTCAGGCAGCTAGACTATTTACATTTAGTACAGTGCGTCCTGCTCACAGTGTACAGCTAGATCCGTTCCTGTTATCTTCCTACTGACAGGCAGGCTTGTCTGGTTACAGTATATAAAGCTACCTGAAGAAAATTACAGGTGTTCTATTTGATCCTATTAGTACCACGGTCAGGCAGCTAGACTATTTACATTTAGTACAGTGCGTCCTGCTCACAGTGTTCAGCTAGATCCATTCCTGTTATCTTCCTACTGACAGGCAGGCTTGTCTGGTTACAGTATATAAAGCTACTTGAAGAAAATTACAGGTGTTCTATCCCAGCTTAGTGCAGCTACAGGCCATTAGTATGTCTGGAAGGCCAAGAAGGAGAGGCAGACAGTCACAAGCCAATAAGAGAGGGCAAGCAGGCTCTGTGTCTAGTGCTGGTCGTGGAGACGGTGCATCCTCATCAGCACGTGGCCATGGGACACGCTTGGCCTTTTTTTCGGCAGCTGGCCATGTTGAGCCGCAACATGCGGAAGACTTGGTCGAGTGGATGACCAAGCCGTCCTCATCCTCCTCATCCTCTCTCACCCATGCCCAGGGTGCTTTGTCTGGCAAAGCAGCGGCCTCTTCCCTCAGCTCAATGTCATCAGTGACTCCTTCCCTAGCTCCACCATGTCCTCATGAGGATTCCCTCGAACTGTTTGACCACAGTGTTGGGTACATGCTCCAGGAGGATGCCCAGCGTTTGGAAGGCTCTGATGACGATACTGAGCTCGATGAAGGCAGTAACATGAGCGCGGACAGAGGGGGTGCCCAAGAAGGACAGCAATCTGGCAGTCATGCTCCCCCTGCTGCAGCATACTGCCAGGTTTGCTCCAGTGATGAGGAGGGAGGGGATGATGAGGTCACTGACTCAACGTGGGTGCCTGATAGGAGAGAGGAGGAGGAGGAGGAGGAGGAGGAGGAGGCGGCAGCACATCACCAACGAGGCAGGATGCCCTCCAGGGGCCAGCCTAAGGGCAGCACATTGACTGCATCACACCCCAAAGCTCCACATGTGCAGGGCGCTGCAGTCTCTGCGCGTTATTCAAAAAGTTCTTTGGTGTGGGCCTTTTTTGAGACGAGTGCATCAGATCGCACCGCTGCTATTTGCAACATATGTCTCAAGCGTATCTCGCGTGGCCAAAATATCTCCCGCTTGGGTACCACATGCTTGACCAGACATATGTTGACCTGCCATGCAGTTCGTTGGCAAGCGTATCTAAAAGACCCACACCAAAGAACAAAGAGGATCTCTCCTTGCTCCTCATCAGCTGAGATTTCCAACCCCACTAGACCTTCAGTCCTCTCTGAGACCTGCAGTGAGAGGAATGAAGGTGTAGAATTAGGTGTGTCACAACCAAGTACTTGTGGGCAATCTGCTTTTGGTACACCGACGTCAGATTGTACCAGGCAAATTTCCCTGCCCCAGCTGCTGCACCGCCGAAAGAAGTTTGCTCCCAGCCATCCACATGCCCAGCGGTTGAATGCTAGCTTGGCAAAATTGCTAGCACTTCAACTGCTGCCTTTTCAGTTGGTAGACTCTGCCCCCTTCCGTGAGTTTGTGGAATGTGCGGTTCCTCAGTGGCAGGTACCCAAACGCCACTTTTTCTCACGGAAGGCGATTCCGGCTCTCTACCGGCATGTGGAAGGCAATGTCCATGCCTCGCTGGACAGGGCGGTCAGCGGTAAGGTGCATATTACCGCTGACTCATGGTCCAGCAGGCATGGACAGGGACGTTACCTAAGTTTCACGGCGCATTGGGTGACTCTGCTGGCAGCTGGGAAGGATGCAGGACAAGGTGCAGTAGTGTTGGAGGTTGTTCCGCCACCACGCCTCCAAAATGCTGATTGTGACACACCTCTCTCCTCCACCCCCTCCTCTTCTTCTTCCTCCATGGCCTCTTCCTCGGAACCAGCGGTGCTCCGTAGGCGTTCAAGGGGCTACGCAAGTACGCAGGCCAAAAGATGCCATGCGGTGCTTGAGCTGGTGTGCTTGGGGGACAGGAGCCACACTGGGGCAGAGGTTCTGTCAGCTCTGCAGGGGCAGGTTCAGAGGTGGTTGACGCCACGCCAACTTAAGGCAGGAATGGTGGTTTGCGACAATGGCACCAACCTCCTCTCTGCCCTCCGACAGGGACAAATGACCCATGTGCCCTGTTTGGCTCACGTCCTTAACTTGGTGGTGCAGCGGTTCTTGGGCAGGTACCCGGGCTTACAGGATGTCCTGAGGCAGGCCAGGAAAGTCTGTGTGCATTTCCGCCGGTCATATAATGCCAGTGCTCGGCTGACGGACCTCCAAAAGGAGTTTAACCTGCCCAAGAACCGCCTAATCTGTGACATGCCCACCAGGTGGAACTCAACGTTGGCCATGCTGCAGCGGCTGCACACGCAGCAGAGGGCCATCAATGAGTACCTGTGCGACTATGGCACCAGGACAGGGTCAGGGGAGCTTGGTTTTTTTTCCCCACGCCAGTGGGCCATGATCAGGGATGCATGCACTGTCCTGTCACCATTCGAGGAGGCCACGAGGATGGTGAGCAGTGACAGTGCATGCATCAGTGACACTGTCCCCCTTGTCCACCTGTTGGAGCACACGCTGCGTGGAATAATGGACAGGGCACTTGAGGCAGAACAGAGGCAGGAAGAGGAGGACTTCCTTAGCTCTCAAGGCCCCCTTTATCCAGACAGTGTTCCTGCGTGCCCGCCGATCACACAGGAAGAGGAGGAGGAGGAAGAGGAGGAGGAGGAAGATTGTGTCAGTATGGAGGTGGAGCCTGGCACTCAGCATCAGCAGCAGTCTTTAAGGGATCAGTCCCAAGAAACACATGGACTTGTACGTGGCTGGGAGGAGGTGGCTGCGGACCATGTCGTTCTTAGTGACCCAGAGGACTCCGGACCGAATGCCTCAGCAAACCTACGCTGCATGGCCTCCCTGATCCTGCAAAGCCTGCGTAAGGATCCTCGTATTCGTGGTATCAAGGAGAAGGACCAATACTGGCTGGCAACCCTCCTTGATCCACGTTACAAGGGTAAGGTTGCGGACCTTATCTTGCCATCGCAGAGGGAGCAGAGGATGAAACATCTTCGGGAGGCCTTGCAGAAAGGTCTGTGCAACGCGTTCCCAGAGACTGGGAGGTTACAAACTCCTGTTTCTGGACAACGTGTTGCTGAGGCTTCGGTCAGTCAAAGAAGGAGCGGTGGAGAAGGTGGCCGTCTGACCGATGCGTTCAGACAATTTTTTGGTCCGCAGCCCCAAGGTATGATCGGTTCCAGCAACCATCGCCAGCGTCTGTTTTACATGGTGCAGGAATACCTAGGGGCAAGATCAGACTTGGACACCTTTCCCACCGAAAATCCTCTGGGTTACTGGGTCTTGAGGATGGATCACTGGCCAGAGCTTGCACAGTATGCAATTGAGCTACTGGCCTGTCCTGCATCCAGCGTTCTTTCGGAACGCACATTCAGTGCTGCTGGAGGCGTGGTAACCGATCACAGGGTGCGTCTGTCCACCGACTCGGTCGATCGGCTGACCTTCATAAAAATGAATGAGTCTTGGATCACCACCAGCTACCAAGCACCTGATGCTGATGTAACCGAATAATTTTTTTTGAAATCTCAGATCCCTTCAAAGACTGCCTATGCTGATGCTGAGTGACTATCCCTGAGTAATTATCCTCTTCCTCCTCAATCATCACGCTGATAGCTTGTAAGAACATTTTTGGTTCTGGGCGCCACCACCAGTGCCTAAGGCACAATTTTTCAGCCCCTGTTTAACAGGGGCGTGTAATTACAATTTTTGATGTAATACTTTGCAGCAGGGCTCGTTCCTGCATTCCAACTAGAGTGTCTGTGAGGGGTTGCAGTGTTGTGGCACCAGCACCAGTGCCTAGGGCCCAATTTTTCTGCCCCTGTCTAACAGGGGCGTGTAATTACAATTTTTGATGCAATACTTTGCAGCAGGGCTCGTTCCTGCGTTCCAACTAGAGTGTCTGTGAGGGGTTGCAGTGTTGTGGCACCAGCACCAGTGCCTAAGGCCCAATTTTTCTGCCCCTGTCTAACAGGGGCGTGTAATTACAATTTTTGAAGCAATAATTTGCAGCAGGGCTCGTTCCTGCGTTCCAACTAGAGTGTCTGTGAGGGGTTGCAGTGTTGTGGCACCAGCACCAGTGCCTAAGGCCTAATTTTTCAGCTCCTGTTCAACAGGGGCATGTAATTACAATTCTTGATCTAATATTTCACAGCAGGGCCCTGTGAGGGCTTACAGTGTTGTGGCCACAGCAACACCTAAGGCCCAAATTTCTGCTGAGTATATAGGGCAGGACCCTACTTTCAAACATCTAACTTACAAACGACTCCTACTTGCAAACGGAAGGAGACAACAGGAAGTGAGATGAAATCTACCCCTAGGAAGGGAAATTCTCTCCTGTAAGAGTTAATATGGGAAAACAAGTTCTCCTTTCCACTGATGCTTTCCAATCCTTGTTCCACAAAAAAACCCAAATTTTCAAAAAACATTTTTCATTGGGACAAAAAAGTGAGGTGAAATCTTCTGAAGAGGAGGAAAGACAGCAAAACAAATGTCACAGGGGTGATAACCCTTCCCTATGTTTTCCAAAAAGCTTAGAAAAGATTTTTTGGCTGGAGCTAAACACGTTAAAAATGTTCAAAATTACAAACAGATTCTACTTAACAACAAACCTACAGTCCCTGTCTTGTTTGCACCGCCTGTATACTGCTGTTCAGAGTATATAGGGCCTGGTGGCCCCACACCTTTCCTTATTTTAATTTGGGTGCGGGGTTCCCCTTAATATCCATACAAGACCCAAAGGGACTGGTAATGGACTGGGGGGTACCCATGCCGTTTGTCTCACTGATTTTCATCCATATTGCCATGACCCGACATGACATTAAACCCGCAAGCAGTTTTAAATGAGATTTTTTCCTTTAAAAATGACATTTGGTGCAGGGACTGTTCTAAACATGGGAAACACGCGTCACTTTACAGGCATACTATAGACACCCCCCAGGTACGATATTTAAAGGAATATTTCACTTTTTTTTTTTTACTTTAAGCATCATTAAAATCACTGCTCCCGAAAAAACGGCCGTTTTTAAAAGTTTTTTTTGCATTGATACATGTCCCCTGGGGTAGGACCCGGGTCCCCAAACCCTTTTTAGGACAATACCATGCAAATTAGCCTTTAAAATGAGCACTTTTGATTTCGAACGTTCGAGTCCCATAGACGTCAATGGGGTTCTAACGTTCGTGCGAACTTTCGGTCCGTTCGCGGGTTCTGGTGCGAACCGAACCGGGGGGTGTTCGGCTCATCCCTACTCTAGATTTTCAGCCCTTCCAGTGGCCCATATTGTGCAGGACTTGTTTTTACCTTATGATATGCCAAGTACCATGGCGTCAATATTTACACGCGGTTTTTAGCATGCCCTGCGTGTATGCGATTCTGTGCATGCCCTTTTTTTGTGTCATTCAGTATGCTGCACATGATTTCACAAGGTATAATAAAATGTTCTTTACCAAGCCTGCTCTTTGGTATACATCTCTCATTCAAAGTCCCCAAAAATACTCCCCCCCCCTTTCTGTTGGAACCCATATAAGCAATACAATGTTTTATATTCCACATGTTTACTTTATATAGTGATTGGCCTCATTCAAAGTCCCGCCGACCAAACTTTCCCTTTTCATAGTGTCAAAAGTGTCCGATGTGTCCGCCGCAATGTCGCAGTCACGATAAAAATCACAGATCGCCTCCATTACTAATAAATAAAAAAAAATTTTAAAAATGCCATAAATCTATCCCATATTTTGTAGACGCGATAACTTGTGCGCAAACCAATCAATATACACTTATTGCGATATTTTTTTTACCAAAAATATGTAGAAGAATACGTATCGGCCTAAACTGTGGAAGAAATTTGTTTTTTTATATATTTTTTGGGGAAATTTATTATAGCAAAAAGTAAAAAATATTGCTTTTTTTTTTCTTTTCAACATTGTCGCTCTTTTTTTGTTTATAGCGCAAAAAATAAAAACCGCAGAGGTGATCAAATACCACCAAAAGAAATCTCTATTTGTGGGGAAAAAAGGACGCCAATTTTGTTTGTGTACAACGTCGCACGAACGCGCAATTGTCAGTTAAAGCGACGTAGTGCCGTAACGCAAAAAAGGGCATGGTCAGGAAGGGGGTAAATCCTTTTGGGGCTGAAGTGGTTAAAATCACTGCTCCTGTACTAACGATCTTTTAGAGAAAAAAAACTTGCATTGATACATGTCCCCCAGGGCAGTGGCGGGGCGGGGGGGGTGTCCTATGCCTACATACCTTTGCTAATAAAAGGTGTCACTCGTTACCATCTCAAAAGGTTCGGTATGCAAAGGACATGACGATGATGTAATAAAATCAGAAAGGCTTTAAACATTTTCATTAGCATGTTGATTTGGGGGAAAGGAGGAATCAGAGAAGGCAAAATTTCGGCAGATTCAATTTCAGCTTTCGGTAAGCGCCCGGAGAGCCCACACCTCGTGTTCTTGTAGAAACATTATTTTAGGTGACATGAAAAGTAAAAGAAGAAAAGGTTATTTGTGTAGGAAATGACTTTCTAGTTATTATGTGCTATTATTTCTGAAAAAAAAAAAAAATAATAGATATATGAAATATGAAATGTGAATATGAATATGTTTTCCTTAAGCGTCCCGATAATGACGGCCGAAAAAAAAAAAAAAGAAGCAGATTCCTGGAAGAATCTCTGAAAATTCTTCTCCAGGGAGGACGAAAAAATGCAAATTTGTGTCCAAGACGGATTCCAGCGATGGTTGAAGTGGCAGCCACACAGCTAGATGAGAAAGGGAACGGGCAATGCCATCGCCGGCTGATTAAAGGCCCCCTTCTCTGCTGGAATGGTAGATGGGAGCCAGCTCCAGAATCACAACACTCCCTGCCAGGACTTCCAGAAGAAAATCCTTACAACTTTGGAAGCATTCTTAGGTGTCGGAAGGCTCTAAAAAAAAAAAAAAAAAAAAAGAACCTACCCAAAATGTTGACAGCTGGGACCGTCCGAGCTTCTTAGAAAAAAAAAGTACCAGGGGAACTTTTTGAGCAACTTAAAGGACCGGACAGGACGTGGGAAGCCCCCATGGCCAATTTAGCCAAGAAAACAACCTTTCTCTTGAGCTAGAAGAGAAGAAAGGGTCGGCTGGCTGCACTTCCAAAATCACCTTTATTATACAAATCTTTAATAAAATCACAAGTATGACATAATCACAGCAGAATGAAAAGTAAGAAGCTGACGCGTTTCATGCTTTTGTAGCTATCATTCATAGCTATTATTTGTATTTTTGTACCTTTATTTTCACTCAGCCTCATGTGTTGTTGTTTGCTGCATCCATCTATGAATGTTGGCTGCATATCTCATCGCCTTACCCGATTTCACCAGATGATGGGAGACAGGGCAGCTGTCCTCCTGCACAGGGCCCAGGACCCATACGTTCAATGGGGGGGGCAGAGCATCAGGAGAAGGAACCTCACTCGGATCAATGGTGGCTCCCCGCTCCAGTTACTGGAACCAATCCCCCTGTGGCCCTGCCTGTGCTTACAAATGCTTCATTTTATGAATGAACAAGGAGCCTCTGTATAGAGCGCCAGAATTTGTTTAGTTTCGTTTAAATTAATTTCATTTATAAATTTTCTAACGAATTCCATGTTTTCTGGAAATGATTCGAATTCAGATCGGTCAAAAAATTATCGACCGATTCGAATTCTGTGTGACGTTGTTAACGAGCGGGCGGGGTCAGTGATGTTGCAAGGGAGGTGGGGTCGTCTGCTGACTTCATCGGGTGACTCCACCCCTCACCTATTTAAGAAATGTCAGACGGAGGAGCAGGCAGTCGGCAGGGTGTCTTCGACGAGGCCAGAGGGTTTTTTTGGGTCCGATGGTGCAGTGGGCGGTGTGAGATTGACACAGACAGCAGAACTCAGCCCCGCCCCCCGCTCCTTCGTTATTGGATTTGATTGACAGCAGTGGGAGCCAATGGCTGCGCTGCTATCAATCTATCCAATCAGGACCTGAGACACCGGCTGGAGCTGGTGTGTTCGTCCCCGTTGCTGGAAAGACCGGGTTCAGGTAAGTAAAAAGGGGGGGGAGCTATGGGGGGCAGCTGAATCACAGTAGGTTTTTCACCTTAATGCATAGAATGTAAACCTCGAGGGTTTACTACCTCTTTAAATATGAGTGATTCAAAACCCGGACTGTCCGGGGGAATCCCAGACAGGTGGCAACCCTAGAAGGACTGCCCAATTACATGTCCACTGTGATTGGCTGGCACTAGTGGTCACATGATCAGGAGCTGGTCCACCAGCTCCTGATCATTATTACAGACCGGGAGCTGTGTATTTGCCAGCAATTTCCATTATGTAATTATTTTTTTCTGTTCGTAAATGTCACTTTTGCTGTAGCTTATACTACAGGAAGAATGAAAACTAGTTTGCATTAAGTTATCCTCTAAAAAGCATACCAGACCCTTTAAGTCTGGTAAGAATTTTAAGAGGGTACCTCACATAAAAAAAAAAAAAAAAGTGTGAGGGCCTCCTAAAACCCCATATCAGAATCAGAATCTAAGCATGCAGGCTGAATGGCCAAGAAAGAGGGGGAGACAAGCCTGTGCCCCCCTCCCACCAGCCCATTTGCCCTCAACATGGGGTGATACCTTGTCCTTTTTTTGATGAGTACAAAGACCTATTCCCTCCACCTCTGGCTGGTGGTTGGGGTGTCTGCAGGTACTGGAGCTTATCAGAATCTGGAATTAGTTTTAAAGGGACACCTAGATACTGCCCCCCCCCCCATAAATGAGTTTGGGGTACTGCTACTCATTCACATGAAAAAAAATGTCACCTAGAAATAATGATACTCCAACATTTGACAAATTTAAAAAAGAGAAAATCCCCCAAAAATGTTGTAAACCCATTGTCAATCACGACGCCCACTGCCCACCGACTCGTCAAAAAAAACCCCCAAAACACCTGATGACCTGGTGCACATGACCAATCCCAAAGGGATAGTGGAGACATCATCGATCAAACATGGCCCAACCATGCCGTCCCCGCTCCTTGGGTTACATGGCCGGGAATTCCAGGTGATGTCACCGGTTCCTAAGGACGCAATGGGTGCAAGCACCTGCTATTTCCTTAGCAACCAGTGACAGCAGGATTCTGTCATATGAAGAAAATATCACTTCTATAAATGATTTTCCGCTCCTGCTGAACGAGAGGCCGATCGGACAAAATCATTTTGGGTGTTCGCCCCAAACAGCCAAACTGTTATTGCCAACCACTGGCTCGTTCCTACAGGCAATAAGACACAGTACCAGTCACTTCAAAGGCTGATTCTTCATTATCCTTCTGGTCAGAGGAGATACCCATTTCAAGGAACTCTGGAAATCCTGAAGGTAGCGGACATCCTGGAAGACCTGGCATGGATCCTTTGAACACAGGAGATCCTGGGGACTCATAGCCCTAGTCTTTGACAATATCCTGTTTTGTGTCTGCTGTCTGTGATAATGAATATTCACTGAATTTTATGTGTGGCCCTTTGGTGATGTCGGGGCCGCATTTAAGGCCTCCCCCCATCACAGTAGACAGCAGGCAGCCAGAGCCAGAAGAGGAGAGCCGCCCGCCCGAGCGCCGCGTGGATATCTACTCATAGTGACACGGCCGCATTGTAATTCCTGCCTTCTGGAGCCTGCAGCGCCTATGATGGACATCACACGTCCCGCAGTCCCAGCATTGGACCAGTGTGATGACCATCATAGGCGCTGCGGGCTCCAGAAGACGGGACCTGCTATGTCACTCAGCCGCACTCCGAGTCAGATCGCTCCCTGCCCGGGGCTAATAATAGAGCTGTGAAGGCTTTTTAGGTGCCCACTCGGGGCTCCAGCCCTCCTCAGCCCCCCCTCCCGACGCCACTGCCTCTCCCCATATCAAGAAAGTTGACCACCGCTGCCCTAGATGATGCCTGAATACAGTTAGTTCTGTCCTTCTGGAGAAAGAAAAACAGATAAAGGCATTTTTAGGGTGAGTACGGTGATCTGTAGGAGAAATGATAACTATCTGGATGTGCTACACTGACACAATACTTAACATGATGAACTTATCATGGCCACATACTGTATATCCAATGCTAGATCTACTGTAAGGAATTGAAGCAAGAAAATCATTCAGACAAATATAATTTGCAAAATGAGAGGTCGGCAGCACCTGGCGCCATATTTCTCCCCTGACAAGTTTCCTTATTAGAACCTTTACATTTTTCTTTAAACTTCTGATGTAGGTGGAGGTAAATGGATTTTTGCTTTAGAGGTTTAATTGAATTTTATGTTTGGCCCCATTAACCTGTTTTAGCGTTTTAAGCAAACACAACGTTACCACTTTGGCAACCTCGAAGCGGTAATAATTATATCTAAAATAAAAATTTCATAAAATATGTTGAAGCCAGGCAATATTATTTCCTTATGACCTGAAGAGAGAGAGCCGAGAAGAGACACTGGCAGAGGTCACCTGGCCCCAGTCCCTGCAAACAGCTGAGCTTCGAGCCAAAATTGCAGCTCCTTCATTTTCCAGGAGCTGGTCGGGGCTGACGCGGTTTCTGAGAGTCCGCGGATAAATGACTTGCTACCTACAAATACATGAATACTTCCTTTTCTCCAAACGCCGGGCCTGTCACCGGTGAAGTATGGTTTCATCTTCATTCACTTCATATTTTCTTGTGAAAAAAAAAAAAAAATAGAAAAATACCAGAATATTTTTCCCTATTTCAGCAAGAAAATAAAAAAAAAAATCACAAAAGCAATATAAGGAACGTTTATAAAACTCACACTTGTTTTTTTAAAGCGATAATGAGCGCTTACTTTTCTTACCGTTTTGGATGGAGGATAAAACAACGTAATTGAATATATTTAGTAAACCGCAGGCACTGCTCGGTTTTTACACCTGCAGGAGTTGTACGATTTAAAGTGAACCTGTCAATAATGGGGAAGAGCGGAGAGATATTGATCATATTGATCCTGACTTTAAATTACTAGTTCAGCTGGGTGTGTGTTTTTGAAGTTTTGCTAATTTCTGGCACCATTTGGCCCACTGAGCTGCCAGGGCAAAATGTGCTTGAAAAAAAAATGTTTTTTTTTTCTTTATTTAGAGGGTTTTTGGGGCAGGAAAGAGAATCCTGGAGTGGGATGCAGGCTAAGGGAGGGCTGACATGACGGGGTAGCAGAGTAAACCAGCTAGGCAGGAGTTAATAATTAGGGGTGGGTCTGGGCCAGCGTAGGGGGTGGCTTGGTAAGTGATTCCTGGGGGGTAGGAGGGGCTAAGGTCCGTAGCTCATTCCCTTGCCACCGGAAGAAGAAGCAGCTCCCACCCTCCCTCCCTTAATTTTGTTTTATGTTTTGGTGCTGTTTATGCTGAATTTGGATGGGGTGGCGGTTGGGGATCTTTGGAGGCATTAGGAATTAAGAGCAACATGGCAGAAGTGGGGAGCCATCTTGGTATGGTATTCTTGGTATTCAGCGGGTAAGGTTGAGTGGTGTCGTCCGAGTCGGAGCAGCCGCGACTGGGGACCTGGTGGACACGCTGATACGGTGATAAATTTGGTTAGTGCCTTCAAGGTTAAAAAAGTATCTGAAGGAATATTGTGTTTTGTTAATAAAGGTTATGGTTTGAAATGTTTAATAAAATGGCCGGTGCGGCCAATTTACTCCAATACAGGTGTGGTCTGGTTACTTAACAGGCTATGTGTGGGGGGTGTAGTATTAAGAGGTAATATATATATATGGATAAATAGAGAGGATGGGTACAGACAGCAATAAAAACCAGACAGAAGTTACAATCCCTCACAACTCTATCCAAAACTAATACATGCAATTTTTGGCATTCGATAAACTTTACCAATACATACCAATACAAGTAATTGGAATACTTTACTGTACCAATGACTATCAACATTTAGAGAATAGAATAGTCATATGCTGTCTCATCTCTGCCAGGAAAGAAGAACAGTGGGGTGTGGCAGGACCTGGATCACCTGCTGGTGGCACTGTGTAGTGCCGGTAGTGCACCAGCACAGTGAAGTTTGTAGTTCCAATGTCCACCAGCAGGTGTCTCCCAGCAGCAAGAAGATCCCAGTAATCATCTCCACCTGACGCTGGCTGCTGGGAGGGTATTTAGTCCCTCTTATGCTGTTACGCCCTGATAAAGTGCTTTGCTGCCAGATACTGCTAGCCGTTTATCCTTTGCCAGCTCTTGACTGTGCTCCTTGCCTTGTACTCATACTTTGATCCCTGTTGCCTTCTTCCTATGTCGCCTTCTTCCTGATCCCAGTTTTGGTTTTCCCTTCCTATATGTTCCATGCACCTGCAGATATACCTTGCTTTCCCGTATTCTCCATTTGTATATATTGTATAGCAAACAAGAGGTCCACACTGCTCACAGGTGAGCCGGCTCCAACAGTATGATCTTCTCACTGGAGGGTGCTCGCCCAGTCGCAGCTGAAGCAATAATGAAAGGAAAGTCCGGATGTCTGTGCTTTATCAAAGCCCATTGATAAAGCACAATTCCTGTGCGAAACATGTGAGCCGTGTCTCCCTTGCTTGTACATGTAGTGCTCCTCATGTTCTTCGTGGTTTTATGTGAATAAAGGCGTTTGGATCTCAGTTTGTTGCGCAGCCATCCGGACTTTCCTTTCATTATTGTATATATTGTATATAGTTAGTTTGATATGTTTTTCTATGTTATTTTCTATGTTTTTCTATGTGTTTTTCTAGGTAATTTTGTTATGTATTTTGTCACAATATTTTCAGCTTTTTTTTGCAACATGCCACCTGCTGGCAGCAAATAGGAAATAGTATATATATATATATACCGTATTTATCGGCGTATAACACGCACCGGCGTATAACACGCACCTCAATTTAGGAGGGAATTTTAAGGAAAAAAAACTTTTAGGAGGGAAGTTGAAGGGAAAAAACTTACATTTAAATGCCCATCATTGCAGCCTTCTCAGTGCAGCCTTGCCCCAGTCCAGCCTTGCCCAGTGCAGCCATGTCAGTGCAGCCTTGCCAGTGCAGCCATGTCAGTGCAGCCATGTCAGTGCAGCCATGTCAGTGCAGCCATGTCAGTGCAGCCTTGCTAGTGCAGCCATGTCAGTGCAGCCATGTCAGTGCAGCCTTGCTAGTGCAGCCATGTCAGTGCAGCCAAGTCAGTGCAGCCATGTCAGTGCAGCCATGTCAGTGCAGCCATGTCAGTGCAGCCTTCCCCAGTGCCCCAGTGCAGTCTTGCTGAAGCCTGTGAGCTTCAAAATCGCCGACCGCGATTTGAAAATGGCGCCGCCGGCGCCGAAATACACAGAGCCGGTCCTCGGCTCTTCTCGGCGGCTCTCGTTTACTTTCGGTTCCACTCGGATGGTGAGCGGAGCTATCCGAAACTAGCCGAGTATACTCGGCTAGGTTCGGGCGGCGCTCGAGTGAAACCGAAAGCCGCCGAGAAGAGCCGAGGACCGGCACTGTGTATTTCGGCGCCGGCGGCGCCATTTTCAAATCGCGGTCAGCGATTTTTTAGTTCTGACAGGTCAGGATCGCAGGGGATCGGCGTATAACACGCACCCGCGATTTTCCCCTGATTTTAAGGGGAAAAAAGTGCGTGTTATACGCCGATAAATACGGTATATATATATATATATATATATATATATATATATATATATATATATATATATTTATTTATTTTTTATTTGTATTTCTTTTTAGCAATAACACAATAACGAAACAAAGAACTTACAAGAGAAAAAAAAATGAGGAGCTATATTTATCTTCTCTAGTTGAGTATTTTTATGGGCCATTCTTGTAGTGCATTTGTTTTGTCTCCAATTGTATTTGCCAGGAATGTTATGAAAGTGAGTCCTCGGTAACCAATTATTTGTAGAACCTACTTCAGTTTCCATACTCAGCTGCTGGAGCTGTGTCTGGAGCGAACAGTTTGGCCCTAATGACGTTTAATTGCTTATCCAGAGAATGTCGGCTACGCTGAGTGTTTAGCTAAGAGCAACAGAACTTATTGGAGGTGAAGCCGTGTTCAGGGAGTCTATGAACATGGTGTGACTGCAATATACTGTATGCTGCCAATGGGGTCACTGGTGCAAGAGCAAACTGTGGCCTTTCAGTCCCGGAGGCTTTTAGTAGGTGCTGGAGAGATAAATTACATTATATCTTCTGTCTCTTGAAGACTCCATTGGTGGGATCTCTGCATTATGTTCCTGGGTCTGCATACCTCCTGTTCCCATCTTGAGAAGTTCCAATTATCTCTGCTAGATTTGTATTTATTTTATATTATAAAGGATGAAACAAGCAGAGTTGGAACACAAGTAAGGGTGGAAACATCCTAACCTCCCAGGTGAACTCAATGGAAATGTGTCTTTTTTTCAATCTGACTTGCTTGGTAACTTGTGATTGGCCAGGTCATCCTTCTTCTAACTCTTCCTACTCTCAGTTATTGGGCTGATAACCCCTAATATAATGGTGTGGTTCTCAGTCTTATAGGCATGCTCCTTCTTCATGATGTGGTTGTCATTCCTTAAACCAGGGGTCTCCAAACCTTCTAAACAAAGGGCCAGTTTACTGTCCTTCAGACCTTTGGGGGTGGGTGGACTATGTCCTGTATAAGTAGAAAATATCCCAGCAATAATGCGAGTAAACAATGCTTTAGGCTTGGTGGTTAGTGGGAGCAACAAAAATTATAAAGTGCCTGGGGTCAGTAGGAGGAGGAATAGTGCCTCATCACTGCTATTAGTAGGGGGAATAGTGCCCCATCAGTTTCAGTGGGACAGAATTATGTTTCATTGTTGGCTTCAGTTTAAGGAATGGTGTCTCATTGTCAGTGTCAGTTTAAAGAATGGTGCCTCATTGATGGTATCAGTGGGAAGAAATAGTGCCCCATCATTGGTGTCGTTTGGTGAAAAAGTGCCCCCATCGTTGGTGTCAGTGGAAGAAATAGTGCCATATCATTGATGTCAGTGGAAGGAATAGTGTCCCATCGTTGGTATCAGTGGGAGGACTGCTGCCTTATATCAGTAGGAGGTATGCTGCCCCAAGGATCCGATAAATGCAAGCAAAGAGGCACATCTGGCCCACGGGCTGCACTTTGGAGACCACTGCTTTAAACTCAAGCCCAATAAGGGCATGGGGTACGTGGCTTTTTAGGCCAACATTATATAACAGCCATTCACCCATTCAGCCAAACTGAGCATGAAACCCTTAATTCAGAAGGGAGTTCATGTGCAATGACTGTCCTGCTCGCAACAGATGTGATCCCTTCACCAGTCAGATCAGTACAATGAATTGGTGATCCATGGACAATGTCTGACCTTCTAGATGTGTTGCAATTATCAACTCAGAACAGCAAATTCGCAAGAAAGGCAATGCCAAGACCATTCGCCTCTAATGATGATGTGGTGCTCAGACTTAAGGGTGTGCCCCTTCTTCATGATATGGTTGTCATTCTTTGGATTAGACAAGTCCAAAAAAAGTTCAGCAAGGTCAATGATCTCATGAAGAAAGAGGACTTGGCTTTCCAGGCCAACATTATGGTGAGCCCCTTCTTCACGATGTAGTTGTCATTTGTTGGAATATACAAGTCCATAAAAGTTCAGTGAGGATGACAATCCCCTGAAGAAAGGGGGCAACATATAACAGTCAATCACCCAGTTAGCCAAAATAAGAGTGAAACCCTCAATCCAGAAGGGAGTTCAGGTGGGGCTGGGGACCTTCTCTTAATAGATGTGATCAGATCAGCATAATGAAACGGTGAGCCATGGGCAATGTCTAACTTTTTAGATTTGCCACTGTTATCATGTCAGACAAACAAACTCACATACAATGTGATTCAAAGACCATTTGCCTCTAATACAATAATGACCTGGTACACAGATTTATGCTAGTTTCCCCTCTTCTTGATGTGGTTGTCTTTCTTTGGACTATACAAGTCTAAACAAGTCCACTAAGGGCAAGGATCTCCTGAAGAAGTGGGACGTGGCCTTTCAAGGCCAACATTACATAATATTTATTCATAAATGTTGCCACAGTGAGCAGGAAACCCTCAATCTAGAAGGGAGCATAGATAGAATGGTGGACCTGCTCTGAAAAGATTTGATCCTTTCACGAGTCAGATCTGTAAAATTAATTGGTGATCCATGCACAACATTTGACCTGTTTCCAAGACCATTTGTCTGTATTACAATGATGATGTGGTACTCAGACTTATTGATGTGCCCCTTCTTCTTGATGCAGTTGTCATTCTTTGGACTATAAAAGTCTAAACAGGTCCAGTAAGAGCAAGGTCTCCTGAAGAAGGGGCACATGGACTTTTAGGTCCAACATTACATAATATTTAATCATAAATGTTGCCACTGTGAAAAGGAAACCCTTAATCCAGAAGGGAGTTAAGGTGGATGGTGATCCTGCTCTCAACAGATGTGATTCTTTCATGAGTTAGATCGTAAAATGAATTGGTGATCCATGGATAACATCTGACCTGTTTCCAAGAACATTTGTCTATATTACTAACGATAATGTGGTACTTCTTTTTGATGCGGTTGTCATTCTTTGGACTATACAAGTCTAAACAAGTTCACTAAGGGCAAGGACCTCCTGAAGAAGGGTAATAAAAACATCTGACCAGTTTCTAAGACCATTTGCCTCCAATACAATGATGATGCGGTGCTCAGACTTTTGGATGTGCCCCCTCTTCATGATATGAATACTATTAGGACTTTGCAAGTCTAAACAAGCCTGGTAAAAGGAATGATCTGATGAAGAAGGGGCATGTGGCCTTCTGAGCCAACATTATGCAACAATCAATCACCAATTAAGCCCAAGTGAGCAGAAAACCCTTGATCCAAAAGATATTTCAGGTGGTGTTGGGGACCTGCTCTTAATAGACGTGCACCCTTCAGTATAAGGAATCGGTGATCTATGGGCAACATCTAACATTTTGGATTTGCCACTGTTATCAGTTCAGACAAACAAACTCACATGCAAGGCGATTCCAAGACCATTTGCCTATAATACATTGATGACCTGGTACTCGGATGTATGGATGTGTCCCTTCTTCTTGATGCAGCTGTCATTTTTTTGGAACAAGTCCACCAACAAGGGCAATGCTCTCCTGAAGAAGGGGCAAGTGGCCTTTTAGGGCCAACATTACATAATATTTATTCACCTATTTTGCCACAGTGAGCAGGAAACCCTTAATCCAGAAGGGAATTCAGGTAGGATGGTGGACCTGCTTTAACAGTGTTCTTTCATGGGTCAGATCTGTAAAATGAATTGGTGATCCATGGACAACATCTGACCTGTTTCCAAGAACATTTGCCTGTATTACAATGATGATGTGATACTCAGACTTATGGGTTTGCCCCTTCTTCTAGATGCAGTTGTCATTCTTTTAGACTAAACAAGTCCACTAAGGGCAAAGACCTCCTAAAAAAGACAAAATCTGACCTGTTTCCAAGACCATTTGACTCTAATACAATGATGATGTGATGCTCAGATTTTTGGGTGTGCCCCTTCTTGATGTGATTACTAAGTTGGCTACCAAAGCCTAAACAAGCCCGCTAAAGGGAATGACCTGATGAAGAAGAGGCATGTGGCCTTCAAAGCCCACATTATATAAATGTCAATCGCTCTTTAAGCTCAAGTAAGCAGGAAACCTTCAATCTAAACAGGAGTTCAGGTGCAAGGGGAACCTTTTCGCAAGAGATGAGATGAATTGGATCCGTGGACAACGCCTGACCTTCTGTATTTGCTCCTATTATCAAAAATCCAAACCTCATTATCAAGACAGTCTAAACCTCTTCATGAAAATTGCAAAGGTTTTTTTCCGAGTGGAAGTCTTCTTTAATATTGATTAGTTCATGGGTCATCTGAAAGTCATTTGCACATCTCCCTCCATGTCCAAATGAGCCTGATTAGATATTTATATTATGTAGCCACAGACTATGAAATATGCTTAATCTTGTTACTTATTTACTCTTTTTTTTATGCCTTTGCAAGGTTTCCTCCCCTTCCGTACACTTTTTTTCCCCTGAGGCTTCATCTGACCATGGAGAAACGGCCAATTACTTAGACATTTTCTTTGGTTTGGCAGAACAAACTATAATGCCATACATCTGTACTTCACTAAGCATCGTCTCTCTTTTTTTTTTTTTCTTCTTCTTCTTCTTCTTCTTCTTTGCTGAAGCTTGGAATTCCGGCCAAATAACACTGTGCAAAGTTCATAAAACGGGAATGAAATAACAAAAAACACCTAAGAAAATAATCAAACCCCTTTCTGCTTTCTGAAGGCCTTAATGCTTGTTTGGTGAAAATGGATGCCATTTTCGTATTTATTTGCATAAAAATCTCACCACATCGACAAACTCCATTTATTTGCTGCATGCGGTCGGCTATCCCGTTTCACCAGGTGAAACGCAATCGGGGTCACGAGTCAACTTCTACGATTCCAATGTAGCGGTTGGGCCAAAGTGATCCAAAACCACAATTCTCTCTATATGTCTTGTAATCCTTCTTTAATTCTTTGACGGCAGTTCTCGGTGGAGTCTTTTTTTTGTTTTTTTTTGTTTTTTTTTTAGGTGATGTACCGAGATTTCCTCTTCCAAGACAAAATATGATCCTTGGGTTGAACGTTTGCCACTAAGGCATTTGCTGATCCTGGAAATCTGGGAGAAAGAGGGGTTGCACACCTGGACTTTATAACCTTC